>NW_026775058.1:0-61114 GCF_963082965.1 Carassius carassius
CCCCCCCACAAAAACACTAAGTGCAACCATATGACTAAGTCCAAAATTCCCAAAAAAGACTAAGTCCAACCATATGACTAAGTCCAAAATTCCTAAAAAACACTAAGTCCAACCCCCACAAAAACACTAAGACAACCATATGACTAAGTCCAAAATTCCCAAAAAACACTAAGTCCAACCCACCCAAAAACACTAAGTCCCACCCATACATTCGAAAATCAAGTAAGTGATCAACTCCATATCTCGGCACCTGGTGGCGCTAGACCGACGAAACCAAGTGCAATCGACTGGGGAGGGGCCAAGGAGTATGATAAACCACGTTTCAGCTCTCTAGCAGATACGGATCACAAGATATGGGGGGTCGATCAATTCAAAGGTGATCAATCTTCGCATTTATCCCTATAACCTAACACAAACCCTAACCCTAACGCTTATAGGGCTATTGGTGGGATCGACCCTGTAACTCGGCTCCTGGTGGTGTTAGAGAGACGGGACCGCCCGCGATCCAAAGCCCGCCCCCCGACACCCTACCTGGGCCCGCTCTGGTCTCCGTGGGACCCACAAGGCCCCGGGTATAGGCACCGAACCATATGTGATGCCTCACTCGCGCCACTTGTGCCAAAACTCAACAGGGCTCATTTTGAAGTGGAACATGACAGAGACGCCGGACCACTTACGTCGCGATCGGGACGAGCCCCTCAAAGACCCTAAACCCCTAAAGACATGAGAACCTGTGAAAACCATATACATACATACACAAATATACATGCACATATGCATATACACATATGTATTATACATCAGTTAAGTGTGATTTATCAAGATGAGTTTATTTTTTATCAATGCTATTGTAAATACATTTAAATTCAAATAAAACTTTCTCCAGTTTAATTTAATTGTGCATTGATTCATTCATTTGTAAGAATCATTATTATCTTTATTATTATTTTATCTGTGTAAAAGCACGAGAAAAACCTACACACCAGTCTCCTCACCTTCAGGCATTTGCCCTAGAGTGAATATTTAAAAACAAAGTCATTTCTGAAATAAAATACTTATACATTTTCAAATAGAACAGAATAAAAATAATAAATTCAATCACAGTGGGGGAGTCTTCTTTGGTGTGACTGTAAATAATTTATTTTTTCGGTTGGTTTTCACAAAAAGAGGTAGTGAACACGTGAGAAATACATTGATAGATTTATATTATATATATTGTATATTCTGTTTATTAGATTCTACAAAAATACTACATATAAAAAGGATACTCGACAGTGCAGTACCTTTGTGTGACCACAAGATGTAGATGTCACATAACGTGTGAACCTGTTAAAATCATATACACGTGAAAAGGGAATGTTGTATATGTATGTATCTAAATGTATATTTAAATATATAGATATATAATTTTTCCAATAAGACTTTTTTACATACCATAAATATATTGTGACAAGAGACAAATATCTGTTTTTTTTATTTCTATAAAACTTTGATTCATAACATGAAAATCTTTTTTTTTAAGACAGTAGTATGACAATTTAATTCTAACAAGAATGAAGACAAAACACAAAGTCATTTCTGAAATAGAGCACTTATCGTATTGCAAATAAATGAACGATTCGCACCATACATGATGCCCCAAAAACACTAAGTCCCACCCATACATTCGAAAATCAAGTAAGTGATCAACTCCATATCTCGGCACCTGGTGGCGCTAGACCGACGAAACCAAGTGCAATCGACTGGGGAGGGGCCAAGGAGTATGATAAACCACGTTTCAGCTCTCTAGCAGATACGGATCACAAGATATGGGGGGTCGATCAATTCAAAGGTGATCAATCTTCGCATTTATCCCTATAACCTAACTCTAACTCTAACCCTAACTCTAACCCTAACCCTAACCATTGACTAAGTCCAAAATTCCCCAAAAACACTAAGTCCAACCCCCACAAAAACACTAAGTGCAACCATATGACTAAGTCCAAAATTCCCAAAAAAGACTAAGTCCAACCATATGACTAAGTCCAAAATTCCTAAAAAACACTAAGTCCAACCCCCACAAAAACACTAAGACCAACCATATGACTAAGTCCAAAATTCCCAAAAAACACTAAGTCCAACCCACCCAAAAACACTAAGTCCCACCCATACATTCGAAAATCAAGTAAGTGATCAACTCCATATCTCGGCACCTGGTGGCGCTAGACCGACGAAACCAAGTGCAATCGACTGGGGAGGGGCCAAGGAGTATGATAAACCACGTTTCAGCTCTCTAGCAGATACGGATCACAAGATATGGGGGGTCGATCAATTCAAAGGTGATCAATCTTCGCATTTATCCCTATAACCTAACACAAACCCTAACCCTAACGCTTATAGGGCTATTGGTGGGATCGACCCTGTAACTCGGCTCCTGGTGGTGTTAGAGAGACGGGACCGCCCGCGATCCAAAGCCCGCCCCCCGACACCCTACCTGGGCCCGCTCTGGTCTCCGTGGGACCCACAAGGCCCCGGGTATAGGCACCGAACCATATGTGATGCCTCACTCGCGCCACTTGTGCCAAAACTCAACAGGGCTCATTTTGAAGTGGAACATGACAGAGACGCCGGACCACTTACGTCGCGATCGGGACGAGCCCCTCAAAGACCCTAAACCCCTAAAGACATGAGAACCTGTGAAAACCATATACATACATACACAAATATACATGCACATATGCATATACACATATGTATTATACATCAGTTAAGTGTGATTTATCAAGATGAGTTTATTTTTTATCAATGCTATTGTAAATACATTTAAATTCAAATAAAACTTTCTCCAGTTTAATTTAATTGTGCATTGATTCATTCATTTGTAAGAATCATTATTATCTTTATTATTATTTTATCTGTGTAAAAGCACGAGAAAAACCTACACACCAGTCTCCTCACCTTCAGGCATTTGCCCTAGAGTGAATATTTAAAAACAAAGTCATTTCTGAAATAAAATACTTATACATTTTCAAATAGAACAGAATAAAAATAATAAATTCAATCACAGTGGGGGAGTCTTCTTTGGTGTGACTGTAAATAATTTATTTTTTCGGTTGGTTTTCACAAAAAGAGGTAGTGAACACGTGAGAAATACATTGATAGATTTATATTATATATATTGTATATTCTGTTTATTAGATTCTACAAAAATACTACATATAAAAAGGATACTCGACAGTGCAGTACCTTTGTGTGACCACAAGATGTAGATGTCACATAACGTGTGAACCTGTTAAAATCATATACACGTGAAAAGGGAATGTTGTATATGTATGTATCTAAATGTATATTTAAATATATAGATATATAATTTTTCCAATAAGACTTTTTTACATACCATAAATATATTGTGACAAGAGACAAATATCTGTTTTTTTTATTTCTATAAAACTTTGATTCATAACATGAAAATCTTTTTTTTTAAGACAGTAGTATGACAATTTAATTCTAACAAGAATGAAGACAAAACACAAAGTCATTTCTGAAATAGAGCACTTATCGTATTGCAAATAAATGAACGATTCGCACCATACATGATGCCCCAAAAACACTAAGTCCCACCCATACATTCGAAAATCAAGTAAGTGATCAACTCCATATCTCGGCACCTGGTGGCGCTAGACCGACGAAACCAAGTGCAATCGACTGGGGAGGGGCCAAGGAGTATGATAAACCACGTTTCAGCTCTCTAGCAGATACGGATCACAAGATATGGGGGGTCGATCAATTCAAAGGTGATCAATCTTCGCATTTATCCCTATAACCTAACTCTAACTCTAACCCTAACTCTAACCCTAACCCTAACCATTGACTAAGTCCAAAATTCCCCAAAAACACTAAGTCCAACCCCCACAAAAACACTAAGTGCAACCATATGACTAAGTCCAAAATTCCCAAAAAAGACTAAGTCCAACCATATGACTAAGTCCAAAATTCCTAAAAAACACTAAGTCCAACCCCCACAAAAACACTAAGACCAACCATATGACTAAGTCCAAAATTCCCAAAAAACACTAAGTCCAACCCACCCAAAAACACTAAGTCCCACCCATACATTCGAAAATCAAGTAAGTGATCAACTCCATATCTCGGCACCTGGTGGCGCTAGACCGACGAAACCAAGTGCAATCGACTGGGGAGGGGCCAAGGAGTATGATAAACCACGTTTCAGCTCTCTAGCAGATACGGATCACAAGATATGGGGGGTCGATCAATTCAAAGGTGATCAATCTTCGCATTTATCCCTATAACCTAACACAAACCCTAACCCTAACGCTTATAGGGCTATTGGTGGGATCGACCCTGTAACTCGGCTCCTGGTGGTGTTAGAGAGACGGGACCGCCCGCGATCCAAAGCCCGCCCCCCGACACCCTACCTGGGCCCGCTCTGGTCTCCGTGGGACCCACAAGGCCCCGGGTATAGGCACCGAACCATATGTGATGCCTCACTCGCGCCACTTGTGCCAAAACTCAACAGGGCTCATTTTGAAGTGGAACATGACAGAGACGCCGGACCACTTACGTCGCGATCGGGACGAGCCCCTCAAAGACCCTAAACCCCTAAAGACATGAGAACCTGTGAAAACCATATACATACATACACAAATATACATGCACATATGCATATACACATATGTATTATACATCAGTTAAGTGTGATTTATCAAGATGAGTTTATTTTTTATCAATGCTATTGTAAATACATTTAAATTCAAATAAAACTTTCTCCAGTTTAATTTAATTGTGCATTGATTCATTCATTTGTAAGAATCATTATTATCTTTATTATTATTTTATCTGTGTAAAAGCACGAGAAAAACCTACACACCAGTCTCCTCACCTTCAGGCATTTGCCCTAGAGTGAATATTTAAAAACAAAGTCATTTCTGAAATAAAATACTTATACATTTTCAAATAGAACAGAATAAAAATAATAAATTCAATCACAGTGGGGGAGTCTTCTTTGGTGTGACTGTAAATAATTTATTTTTTCGGTTGGTTTTCACAAAAAGAGGTAGTGAACACGTGAGAAATACATTGATAGATTTATATTATATATATTGTATATTCTGTTTATTAGATTCTACAAAAATACTACATATAAAAAGGATACTCGACAGTGCAGTACCTTTGTGTGACCACAAGATGTAGATGTCACATAACGTGTGAACCTGTTAAAATCATATACACGTGAAAAGGGAATGTTGTATATGTATGTATCTAAATGTATATTTAAATATATAGATATATAATTTTTCCAATAAGACTTTTTTACATACCATAAATATATTGTGACAAGAGACAAATATCTGTTTTTTTTATTTCTATAAAACTTTGATTCATAACATGAAAATCTTTTTTTTTAAGACAGTAGTATGACAATTTAATTCTAACAAGAATGAAGACAAAACACAAAGTCATTTCTGAAATAGAGCACTTATCGTATTGCAAATAAATGAACGATTCGCACCATACATGATGCCCCAAAAACACTAAGTCCCACCCATACATTCGAAAATCAAGTAAGTGATCAACTCCATATCTCGGCACCTGGTGGCGCTAGACCGACGAAACCAAGTGCAATCGACTGGGGAGGGGCCAAGGAGTATGATAAACCACGTTTCAGCTCTCTAGCAGATACGGATCACAAGATATGGGGGGTCGATCAATTCAAAGGTGATCAATCTTCGCATTTATCCCTATAACCTAACTCTAACTCTAACCCTAACTCTAACCCTAACCCTAACCATTGACTAAGTCCAAAATTCCCCAAAAACACTAAGTCCAACCCCCACAAAAACACTAAGTGCAACCATATGACTAAGTCCAAAATTCCCAAAAAAGACTAAGTCCAACCATATGACTAAGTCCAAAATTCCTAAAAAACACTAAGTCCAACCCCCACAAAAACACTAAGACCAACCATATGACTAAGTCCAAAATTCCCAAAAAACACTAAGTCCAACCCACCCAAAAACACTAAGTCCCACCCATACATTCGAAAATCAAGTAAGTGATCAACTCCATATCTCGGCACCTGGTGGCGCTAGACCGACGAAACCAAGTGCAATCGACTGGGGAGGGGCCAAGGAGTATGATAAACCACGTTTCAGCTCTCTAGCAGATACGGATCACAAGATATGGGGGGTCGATCAATTCAAAGGTGATCAATCTTCGCATTTATCCCTATAACCTAACACAAACCCTAACCCTAACGCTTATAGGGCTATTGGTGGGATCGACCCTGTAACTCGGCTCCTGGTGGTGTTAGAGAGACGGGACCGCCCGCGATCCAAAGCCCGCCCCCCGACACCCTACCTGGGCCCGCTCTGGTCTCCGTGGGACCCACAAGGCCCCGGGTATAGGCACCGAACCATATGTGATGCCTCACTCGCGCCACTTGTGCCAAAACTCAACAGGGCTCATTTTGAAGTGGAACATGACAGAGACGCCGGACCACTTACGTCGCGATCGGGACGAGCCCCTCAAAGACCCTAAACCCCTAAAGACATGAGAACCTGTGAAAACCATATACATACATACACAAATATACATGCACATATGCATATACACATATGTATTATACATCAGTTAAGTGTGATTTATCAAGATGAGTTTATTTTTTATCAATGCTATTGTAAATACATTTAAATTCAAATAAAACTTTCTCCAGTTTAATTTAATTGTGCATTGATTCATTCATTTGTAAGAATCATTATTATCTTTATTATTATTTTATCTGTGTAAAAGCACGAGAAAAACCTACACACCAGTCTCCTCACCTTCAGGCATTTGCCCTAGAGTGAATATTTAAAAACAAAGTCATTTCTGAAATAAAATACTTATACATTTTCAAATAGAACAGAATAAAAATAATAAATTCAATCACAGTGGGGGAGTCTTCTTTGGTGTGACTGTAAATAATTTATTTTTTCGGTTGGTTTTCACAAAAAGAGGTAGTGAACACGTGAGAAATACATTGATAGATTTATATTATATATATTGTATATTCTGTTTATTAGATTCTACAAAAATACTACATATAAAAAGGATACTCGACAGTGCAGTACCTTTGTGTGACCACAAGATGTAGATGTCACATAACGTGTGAACCTGTTAAAATCATATACACGTGAAAAGGGAATGTTGTATATGTATGTATCTAAATGTATATTTAAATATATAGATATATAATTTTTCCAATAAGACTTTTTTACATACCATAAATATATTGTGACAAGAGACAAATATCTGTTTTTTTTATTTCTATAAAACTTTGATTCATAACATGAAAATCTTTTTTTTTAAGACAGTAGTATGACAATTTAATTCTAACAAGAATGAAGACAAAACACAAAGTCATTTCTGAAATAGAGCACTTATCGTATTGCAAATAAATGAACGATTCGCACCATACATGATGCCCCAAAAACACTAAGTCCCACCCATACATTCGAAAATCAAGTAAGTGATCAACTCCATATCTCGGCACCTGGTGGCGCTAGACCGACGAAACCAAGTGCAATCGACTGGGGAGGGGCCAAGGAGTATGATAAACCACGTTTCAGCTCTCTAGCAGATACGGATCACAAGATATGGGGGGTCGATCAATTCAAAGGTGATCAATCTTCGCATTTATCCCTATAACCTAACTCTAACTCTAACCCTAACTCTAACCCTAACCCTAACCATTGACTAAGTCCAAAATTCCCCAAAAACACTAAGTCCAACCCCCACAAAAACACTAAGTGCAACCATATGACTAAGTCCAAAATTCCCAAAAAAGACTAAGTCCAACCATATGACTAAGTCCAAAATTCCTAAAAAACACTAAGTCCAACCCCCACAAAAACACTAAGACCAACCATATGACTAAGTCCAAAATTCCCAAAAAACACTAAGTCCAACCCACCCAAAAACACTAAGTCCCACCCATACATTCGAAAATCAAGTAAGTGATCAACTCCATATCTCGGCACCTGGTGGCGCTAGACCGACGAAACCAAGTGCAATCGACTGGGGAGGGGCCAAGGAGTATGATAAACCACGTTTCAGCTCTCTAGCAGATACGGATCACAAGATATGGGGGGTCGATCAATTCAAAGGTGATCAATCTTCGCATTTATCCCTATAACCTAACACAAACCCTAACCCTAACGCTTATAGGGCTATTGGTGGGATCGACCCTGTAACTCGGCTCCTGGTGGTGTTAGAGAGACGGGACCGCCCGCGATCCAAAGCCCGCCCCCCGACACCCTACCTGGGCCCGCTCTGGTCTCCGTGGGACCCACAAGGCCCCGGGTATAGGCACCGAACCATATGTGATGCCTCACTCGCGCCACTTGTGCCAAAACTCAACAGGGCTCATTTTGAAGTGGAACATGACAGAGACGCCGGACCACTTACGTCGCGATCGGGACGAGCCCCTCAAAGACCCTAAACCCCTAAAGACATGAGAACCTGTGAAAACCATATACATACATACACAAATATACATGCACATATGCATATACACATATGTATTATACATCAGTTAAGTGTGATTTATCAAGATGAGTTTATTTTTTATCAATGCTATTGTAAATACATTTAAATTCAAATAAAACTTTCTCCAGTTTAATTTAATTGTGCATTGATTCATTCATTTGTAAGAATCATTATTATCTTTATTATTATTTTATCTGTGTAAAAGCACGAGAAAAACCTACACACCAGTCTCCTCACCTTCAGGCATTTGCCCTAGAGTGAATATTTAAAAACAAAGTCATTTCTGAAATAAAATACTTATACATTTTCAAATAGAACAGAATAAAAATAATAAATTCAATCACAGTGGGGGAGTCTTCTTTGGTGTGACTGTAAATAATTTATTTTTTCGGTTGGTTTTCACAAAAAGAGGTAGTGAACACGTGAGAAATACATTGATAGATTTATATTATATATATTGTATATTCTGTTTATTAGATTCTACAAAAATACTACATATAAAAAGGATACTCGACAGTGCAGTACCTTTGTGTGACCACAAGATGTAGATGTCACATAACGTGTGAACCTGTTAAAATCATATACACGTGAAAAGGGAATGTTGTATATGTATGTATCTAAATGTATATTTAAATATATAGATATATAATTTTTCCAATAAGACTTTTTTACATACCATAAATATATTGTGACAAGAGACAAATATCTGTTTTTTTTATTTCTATAAAACTTTGATTCATAACATGAAAATCTTTTTTTTTAAGACAGTAGTATGACAATTTAATTCTAACAAGAATGAAGACAAAACACAAAGTCATTTCTGAAATAGAGCACTTATCGTATTGCAAATAAATGAACGATTCGCACCATACATGATGCCCCAAAAACACTAAGTCCCACCCATACATTCGAAAATCAAGTAAGTGATCAACTCCATATCTCGGCACCTGGTGGCGCTAGACCGACGAAACCAAGTGCAATCGACTGGGGAGGGGCCAAGGAGTATGATAAACCACGTTTCAGCTCTCTAGCAGATACGGATCACAAGATATGGGGGGTCGATCAATTCAAAGGTGATCAATCTTCGCATTTATCCCTATAACCTAACTCTAACTCTAACCCTAACTCTAACCCTAACCCTAACCATTGACTAAGTCCAAAATTCCCCAAAAACACTAAGTCCAACCCCCACAAAAACACTAAGTGCAACCATATGACTAAGTCCAAAATTCCCAAAAAAGACTAAGTCCAACCATATGACTAAGTCCAAAATTCCTAAAAAACACTAAGTCCAACCCCCACAAAAACACTAAGACCAACCATATGACTAAGTCCAAAATTCCCAAAAAACACTAAGTCCAACCCACCCAAAAACACTAAGTCCCACCCATACATTCGAAAATCAAGTAAGTGATCAACTCCATATCTCGGCACCTGGTGGCGCTAGACCGACGAAACCAAGTGCAATCGACTGGGGAGGGGCCAAGGAGTATGATAAACCACGTTTCAGCTCTCTAGCAGATACGGATCACAAGATATGGGGGGTCGATCAATTCAAAGGTGATCAATCTTCGCATTTATCCCTATAACCTAACACAAACCCTAACCCTAACGCTTATAGGGCTATTGGTGGGATCGACCCTGTAACTCGGCTCCTGGTGGTGTTAGAGAGACGGGACCGCCCGCGATCCAAAGCCCGCCCCCCGACACCCTACCTGGGCCCGCTCTGGTCTCCGTGGGACCCACAAGGCCCCGGGTATAGGCACCGAACCATATGTGATGCCTCACTCGCAGCCACTTGTGCCAAAACTCAACAGGGCTCATTTTGAAGTGGAACATGACAGAGACGCCGGACCACTTACGTCGCGATCGGGACGAGCCCCTCAAAGACCCTAAACCCCTAAAGACATGAGAACCTGTGAAAACCATATACATACATACACAAATATACATGCACATATGCATATACACATATGTATTATACATCAGTTAAGTGTGATTTATCAAGATGAGTTTATTTTTTATCAATGCTATTGTAAATACATTTAAATTCAAATAAAACTTTCTCCAGTTTAATTTAATTGTGCATTGATTCATTCATTTGTAAGAATCATTATTATCTTTATTATTATTTTATCTGTGTAAAAGCACGAGAAAAACCTACACACCAGTCTCCTCACCTTCAGGCATTTGCCCTAGAGTGAATATTTAAAAACAAAGTCATTTCTGAAATAAAATACTTATACATTTTCAAATAGAACAGAATAAAAATAATAAATTCAATCACAGTGGGGGAGTCTTCTTTGGTGTGACTGTAAATAATTTATTTTTTCGGTTGGTTTTCACAAAAAGAGGTAGTGAACACGTGAGAAATACATTGATAGATTTATATTATATATATTGTATATTCTGTTTATTAGATTCTACAAAAATACTACATATAAAAAGGATACTCGACAGTGCAGTACCTTTGTGTGACCACAAGATGTAGATGTCACATAACGTGTGAACCTGTTAAAATCATATACACGTGAAAAGGGAATGTTGTATATGTATGTATCTAAATGTATATTTAAATATATAGATATATAATTTTTCCAATAAGACTTTTTTACATACCATAAATATATTGTGACAAGAGACAAATATCTGTTTTTTTTATTTCTATAAAACTTTGATTCATAACATGAAAATCTTTTTTTTTAAGACAGTAGTATGACAATTTAATTCTAACAAGAATGAAGACAAAACACAAAGTCATTTCTGAAATAGAGCACTTATCGTATTGCAAATAAATGAACGATTCGCACCATACATGATGCCCCAAAAACACTAAGTCCCACCCATACATTCGAAAATCAAGTAAGTGATCAACTCCATATCTCGGCACCTGGTGGCGCTAGACCGACGAAACCAAGTGCAATCGACTGGGGAGGGGCCAAGGAGTATGATAAACCACGTTTCAGCTCTCTAGCAGATACGGATCACAAGATATGGGGGGTCGATCAATTCAAAGGTGATCAATCTTCGCATTTATCCCTATAACCTAACTCTAACTCTAACCCTAACTCTAACCCTAACCCTAACCATTGACTAAGTCCAAAATTCCCCAAAAACACTAAGTCCAACCCCCACAAAAACACTAAGTGCAACCATATGACTAAGTCCAAAATTCCCAAAAAAGACTAAGTCCAACCATATGACTAAGTCCAAAATTCCTAAAAAACACTAAGTCCAACCCCCACAAAAACACTAAGACCAACCATATGACTAAGTCCAAAATTCCCAAAAAACACTAAGTCCAACCCACCCAAAAACACTAAGTCCCACCCATACATTCGAAAATCAAGTAAGTGATCAACTCCATATCTCGGCACCTGGTGGCGCTAGACCGACGAAACCAAGTGCAATCGACTGGGGAGGGGCCAAGGAGTATGATAAACCACGTTTCAGCTCTCTAGCAGATACGGATCACAAGATATGGGGGGTCGATCAATTCAAAGGTGATCAATCTTCGCATTTATCCCTATAACCTAACACAAACCCTAACCCTAACGCTTATAGGGCTATTGGTGGGATCGACCCTGTAACTCGGCTCCTGGTGGTGTTAGAGAGACGGGACCGCCCGCGATCCAAAGCCCGCCCCCCGACACCCTACCTGGGCCCGCTCTGGTCTCCGTGGGACCCACAAGGCCCCGGGTATAGGCACCGAACCATATGTGATGCCTCACTCGCGCCACTTGTGCCAAAACTCAACAGGGCTCATTTTGAAGTGGAACATGACAGAGACGCCGGACCACTTACGTCGCGATCGGGACGAGCCCCTCAAAGACCCTAAACCCCTAAAGACATGAGAACCTGTGAAAACCATATACATACATACACAAATATACATGCACATATGCATATACACATATGTATTATACATCAGTTAAGTGTGATTTATCAAGATGAGTTTATTTTTTATCAATGCTATTGTAAATACATTTAAATTCAAATAAAACTTTCTCCAGTTTAATTTAATTGTGCATTGATTCATTCATTTGTAAGAATCATTATTATCTTTATTATTATTTTATCTGTGTAAAAGCACGAGAAAAACCTACACACCAGTCTCCTCACCTTCAGGCATTTGCCCTAGAGTGAATATTTAAAAACAAAGTCATTTCTGAAATAAAATACTTATACATTTTCAAATAGAACAGAATAAAAATAATAAATTCAATCACAGTGGGGGAGTCTTCTTTGGTGTGACTGTAAATAATTTATTTTTTCGGTTGGTTTTCACAAAAAGAGGTAGTGAACACGTGAGAAATACATTGATAGATTTATATTATATATATTGTATATTCTGTTTATTAGATTCTACAAAAATACTACATATAAAAAGGATACTCGACAGTGCAGTACCTTTGTGTGACCACAAGATGTAGATGTCACATAACGTGTGAACCTGTTAAAATCATATACACGTGAAAAGGGAATGTTGTATATGTATGTATCTAAATGTATATTTAAATATATAGATATATAATTTTTCCAATAAGACTTTTTTACATACCATAAATATATTGTGACAAGAGACAAATATCTGTTTTTTTTATTTCTATAAAACTTTGATTCATAACATGAAAATCTTTTTTTTTAAGACAGTAGTATGACAATTTAATTCTAACAAGAATGAAGACAAAACACAAAGTCATTTCTGAAATAGAGCACTTATCGTATTGCAAATAAATGAACGATTCGCACCATACATGATGCCCCAAAAACACTAAGTCCCACCCATACATTCGAAAATCAAGTAAGTGATCAACTCCATATCTCGGCACCTGGTGGCGCTAGACCGACGAAACCAAGTGCAATCGACTGGGGAGGGGCCAAGGAGTATGATAAACCACGTTTCAGCTCTCTAGCAGATACGGATCACAAGATATGGGGGGTCGATCAATTCAAAGGTGATCAATCTTCGCATTTATCCCTATAACCTAACTCTAACTCTAACCCTAACTCTAACCCTAACCCTAACCATTGACTAAGTCCAAAATTCCCCAAAAACACTAAGTCCAACCCCCACAAAAACACTAAGTGCAACCATATGACTAAGTCCAAAATTCCCAAAAAAGACTAAGTCCAACCATATGACTAAGTCCAAAATTCCTAAAAAACACTAAGTCCAACCCCCACAAAAACACTAAGACCAACCATATGACTAAGTCCAAAATTCCCAAAAAACACTAAGTCCAACCCACCCAAAAACACTAAGTCCCACCCATACATTCGAAAATCAAGTAAGTGATCAACTCCATATCTCGGCACCTGGTGGCGCTAGACCGACGAAACCAAGTGCAATCGACTGGGGAGGGGCCAAGGAGTATGATAAACCACGTTTCAGCTCTCTAGCAGATACGGATCACAAGATATGGGGGGTCGATCAATTCAAAGGTGATCAATCTTCGCATTTATCCCTATAACCTAACACAAACCCTAACCCTAACGCTTATAGGGCTATTGGTGGGATCGACCCTGTAACTCGGCTCCTGGTGGTGTTAGAGAGACGGGACCGCCCGCGATCCAAAGCCCGCCCCCCGACACCCTACCTGGGCCCGCTCTGGTCTCCGTGGGACCCACAAGGCCCCGGGTATAGGCACCGAACCATATGTGATGCCTCACTCGCGCCACTTGTGCCAAAACTCAACAGGGCTCATTTTGAAGTGGAACATGACAGAGACGCCGGACCACTTACGTCGCGATCGGGACGAGCCCCTCAAAGACCCTAAACCCCTAAAGACATGAGAACCTGTGAAAACCATATACATACATACACAAATATACATGCACATATGCATATACACATATGTATTATACATCAGTTAAGTGTGATTTATCAAGATGAGTTTATTTTTTATCAATGCTATTGTAAATACATTTAAATTCAAATAAAACTTTCTCCAGTTTAATTTAATTGTGCATTGATTCATTCATTTGTAAGAATCATTATTATCTTTATTATTATTTTATCTGTGTAAAAGCACGAGAAAAACCTACACACCAGTCTCCTCACCTTCAGGCATTTGCCCTAGAGTGAATATTTAAAAACAAAGTCATTTCTGAAATAAAATACTTATACATTTTCAAATAGAACAGAATAAAAATAATAAATTCAATCACAGTGGGGGAGTCTTCTTTGGTGTGACTGTAAATAATTTATTTTTTCGGTTGGTTTTCACAAAAAGAGGTAGTGAACACGTGAGAAATACATTGATAGATTTATATTATATATATTGTATATTCTGTTTATTAGATTCTACAAAAATACTACATATAAAAAGGATACTCGACAGTGCAGTACCTTTGTGTGACCACAAGATGTAGATGTCACATAACGTGTGAACCTGTTAAAATCATATACACGTGAAAAGGGAATGTTGTATATGTATGTATCTAAATGTATATTTAAATATATAGATATATAATTTTTCCAATAAGACTTTTTTACATACCATAAATATATTGTGACAAGAGACAAATATCTGTTTTTTTTATTTCTATAAAACTTTGATTCATAACATGAAAATCTTTTTTTTTAAGACAGTAGTATGACAATTTAATTCTAACAAGAATGAAGACAAAACACAAAGTCATTTCTGAAATAGAGCACTTATCGTATTGCAAATAAATGAACGATTCGCACCATACATGATGCCCCAAAAACACTAAGTCCCACCCATACATTCGAAAATCAAGTAAGTGATCAACTCCATATCTCGGCACCTGGTGGCGCTAGACCGACGAAACCAAGTGCAATCGACTGGGGAGGGGCCAAGGAGTATGATAAACCACGTTTCAGCTCTCTAGCAGATACGGATCACAAGATATGGGGGGTCGATCAATTCAAAGGTGATCAATCTTCGCATTTATCCCTATAACCTAACTCTAACTCTAACCCTAACTCTAACCCTAACCCTAACCATTGACTAAGTCCAAAATTCCCCAAAAACACTAAGTCCAACCCCCACAAAAACACTAAGTGCAACCATATGACTAAGTCCAAAATTCCCAAAAAAGACTAAGTCCAACCATATGACTAAGTCCAAAATTCCTAAAAAACACTAAGTCCAACCCCCACAAAAACACTAAGACCAACCATATGACTAAGTCCAAAATTCCCAAAAAACACTAAGTCCAACCCACCCAAAAACACTAAGTCCCACCCATACATTCGAAAATCAAGTAAGTGATCAACTCCATATCTCGGCACCTGGTGGCGCTAGACCGACGAAACCAAGTGCAATCGACTGGGGAGGGGCCAAGGAGTATGATAAACCACGTTTCAGCTCTCTAGCAGATACGGATCACAAGATATGGGGGGTCGATCAATTCAAAGGTGATCAATCTTCGCATTTATCCCTATAACCTAACACAAACCCTAACCCTAACGCTTATAGGGCTATTGGTGGGATCGACCCTGTAACTCGGCTCCTGGTGGTGTTAGAGAGACGGGACCGCCCGCGATCCAAAGCCCGCCCCCCGACACCCTACCTGGGCCCGCTCTGGTCTCCGTGGGACCCACAAGGCCCCGGGTATAGGCACCGAACCATATGTGATGCCTCACTCGCGCCACTTGTGCCAAAACTCAACAGGGCTCATTTTGAAGTGGAACATGACAGAGACGCCGGACCACTTACGTCGCGATCGGGACGAGCCCCTCAAAGACCCTAAACCCCTAAAGACATGAGAACCTGTGAAAACCATATACATACATACACAAATATACATGCACATATGCATATACACATATGTATTATACATCAGTTAAGTGTGATTTATCAAGATGAGTTTATTTTTTATCAATGCTATTGTAAATACATTTAAATTCAAATAAAACTTTCTCCAGTTTAATTTAATTGTGCATTGATTCATTCATTTGTAAGAATCATTATTATCTTTATTATTATTTTATCTGTGTAAAAGCACGAGAAAAACCTACACACCAGTCTCCTCACCTTCAGGCATTTGCCCTAGAGTGAATATTTAAAAACAAAGTCATTTCTGAAATAAAATACTTATACATTTTCAAATAGAACAGAATAAAAATAATAAATTCAATCACAGTGGGGGAGTCTTCTTTGGTGTGACTGTAAATAATTTATTTTTTCGGTTGGTTTTCACAAAAAGAGGTAGTGAACACGTGAGAAATACATTGATAGATTTATATTATATATATTGTATATTCTGTTTATTAGATTCTACAAAAATACTACATATAAAAAGGATACTCGACAGTGCAGTACCTTTGTGTGACCACAAGATGTAGATGTCACATAACGTGTGAACCTGTTAAAATCATATACACGTGAAAAGGGAATGTTGTATATGTATGTATCTAAATGTATATTTAAATATATAGATATATAATTTTTCCAATAAGACTTTTTTACATACCATAAATATATTGTGACAAGAGACAAATATCTGTTTTTTTTATTTCTATAAAACTTTGATTCATAACATGAAAATCTTTTTTTTTAAGACAGTAGTATGACAATTTAATTCTAACAAGAATGAAGACAAAACACAAAGTCATTTCTGAAATAGAGCACTTATCGTATTGCAAATAAATGAACGATTCGCACCATACATGATGCCCCAAAAACACTAAGTCCCACCCATACATTCGAAAATCAAGTAAGTGATCAACTCCATATCTCGGCACCTGGTGGCGCTAGACCGACGAAACCAAGTGCAATCGACTGGGGAGGGGCCAAGGAGTATGATAAACCACGTTTCAGCTCTCTAGCAGATACGGATCACAAGATATGGGGGGTCGATCAATTCAAAGGTGATCAATCTTCGCATTTATCCCTATAACCTAACTCTAACTCTAACCCTAACTCTAACCCTAACCCTAACCATTGACTAAGTCCAAAATTCCCCAAAAACACTAAGTCCAACCCCCACAAAAACACTAAGTGCAACCATATGACTAAGTCCAAAATTCCCAAAAAAGACTAAGTCCAACCATATGACTAAGTCCAAAATTCCTAAAAAACACTAAGTCCAACCCCCACAAAAACACTAAGACCAACCATATGACTAAGTCCAAAATTCCCAAAAAACACTAAGTCCAACCCACCCAAAAACACTAAGTCCCACCCATACATTCGAAAATCAAGTAAGTGATCAACTCCATATCTCGGCACCTGGTGGCGCTAGACCGACGAAACCAAGTGCAATCGACTGGGGAGGGGCCAAGGAGTATGATAAACCACGTTTCAGCTCTCTAGCAGATACGGATCACAAGATATGGGGGGTCGATCAATTCAAAGGTGATCAATCTTCGCATTTATCCCTATAACCTAACACAAACCCTAACCCTAACGCTTATAGGGCTATTGGTGGGATCGACCCTGTAACTCGGCTCCTGGTGGTGTTAGAGAGACGGGACCGCCCGCGATCCAAAGCCCGCCCCCCGACACCCTACCTGGGCCCGCTCTGGTCTCCGTGGGACCCACAAGGCCCCGGGTATAGGCACCGAACCATATGTGATGCCTCACTCGCGCCACTTGTGCCAAAACTCAACAGGGCTCATTTTGAAGTGGAACATGACAGAGACGCCGGACCACTTACGTCGCGATCGGGACGAGCCCCTCAAAGACCCTAAACCCCTAAAGACATGAGAACCTGTGAAAACCATATACATACATACACAAATATACATGCACATATGCATATACACATATGTATTATACATCAGTTAAGTGTGATTTATCAAGATGAGTTTATTTTTTATCAATGCTATTGTAAATACATTTAAATTCAAATAAAACTTTCTCCAGTTTAATTTAATTGTGCATTGATTCATTCATTTGTAAGAATCATTATTATCTTTATTATTATTTTATCTGTGTAAAAGCACGAGAAAAACCTACACACCAGTCTCCTCACCTTCAGGCATTTGCCCTAGAGTGAATATTTAAAAACAAAGTCATTTCTGAAATAAAATACTTATACATTTTCAAATAGAACAGAATAAAAATAATAAATTCAATCACAGTGGGGGAGTCTTCTTTGGTGTGACTGTAAATAATTTATTTTTTCGGTTGGTTTTCACAAAAAGAGGTAGTGAACACGTGAGAAATACATTGATAGATTTATATTATATATATTGTATATTCTGTTTATTAGATTCTACAAAAATACTACATATAAAAAGGATACTCGACAGTGCAGTACCTTTGTGTGACCACAAGATGTAGATGTCACATAACGTGTGAACCTGTTAAAATCATATACACGTGAAAAGGGAATGTTGTATATGTATGTATCTAAATGTATATTTAAATATATAGATATATAATTTTTCCAATAAGACTTTTTTACATACCATAAATATATTGTGACAAGAGACAAATATCTGTTTTTTTTATTTCTATAAAACTTTGATTCATAACATGAAAATCTTTTTTTTTAAGACAGTAGTATGACAATTTAATTCTAACAAGAATGAAGACAAAACACAAAGTCATTTCTGAAATAGAGCACTTATCGTATTGCAAATAAATGAACGATTCGCACCATACATGATGCCCCAAAAACACTAAGTCCCACCCATACATTCGAAAATCAAGTAAGTGATCAACTCCATATCTCGGCACCTGGTGGCGCTAGACCGACGAAACCAAGTGCAATCGACTGGGGAGGGGCCAAGGAGTATGATAAACCACGTTTCAGCTCTCTAGCAGATACGGATCACAAGATATGGGGGGTCGATCAATTCAAAGGTGATCAATCTTCGCATTTATCCCTATAACCTAACTCTAACTCTAACCCTAACTCTAACCCTAACCCTAACCATTGACTAAGTCCAAAATTCCCCAAAAACACTAAGTCCAACCCCCACAAAAACACTAAGTGCAACCATATGACTAAGTCCAAAATTCCCAAAAAAGACTAAGTCCAACCATATGACTAAGTCCAAAATTCCTAAAAAACACTAAGTCCAACCCCCACAAAAACACTAAGACCAACCATATGACTAAGTCCAAAATTCCCAAAAAACACTAAGTCCAACCCACCCAAAAACACTAAGTCCCACCCATACATTCGAAAATCAAGTAAGTGATCAACTCCATATCTCGGCACCTGGTGGCGCTAGACCGACGAAACCAAGTGCAATCGACTGGGGAGGGGCCAAGGAGTATGATAAACCACGTTTCAGCTCTCTAGCAGATACGGATCACAAGATATGGGGGGTCGATCAATTCAAAGGTGATCAATCTTCGCATTTATCCCTATAACCTAACACAAACCCTAACCCTAACGCTTATAGGGCTATTGGTGGGATCGACCCTGTAACTCGGCTCCTGGTGGTGTTAGAGAGACGGGACCGCCCGCGATCCAAAGCCCGCCCCCCGACACCCTACCTGGGCCCGCTCTGGTCTCCGTGGGACCCACAAGGCCCCGGGTATAGGCACCGAACCATATGTGATGCCTCACTCGCGCCACTTGTGCCAAAACTCAACAGGGCTCATTTTGAAGTGGAACATGACAGAGACGCCGGACCACTTACGTCGCGATCGGGACGAGCCCCTCAAAGACCCTAAACCCCTAAAGACATGAGAACCTGTGAAAACCATATACATACATACACAAATATACATGCACATATGCATATACACATATGTATTATACATCAGTTAAGTGTGATTTATCAAGATGAGTTTATTTTTTATCAATGCTATTGTAAATACATTTAAATTCAAATAAAACTTTCTCCAGTTTAATTTAATTGTGCATTGATTCATTCATTTGTAAGAATCATTATTATCTTTATTATTATTTTATCTGTGTAAAAGCACGAGAAAAACCTACACACCAGTCTCCTCACCTTCAGGCATTTGCCCTAGAGTGAATATTTAAAAACAAAGTCATTTCTGAAATAAAATACTTATACATTTTCAAATAGAACAGAATAAAAATAATAAATTCAATCACAGTGGGGGAGTCTTCTTTGGTGTGACTGTAAATAATTTATTTTTTCGGTTGGTTTTCACAAAAAGAGGTAGTGAACACGTGAGAAATACATTGATAGATTTATATTATATATATTGTATATTCTGTTTATTAGATTCTACAAAAATACTACATATAAAAAGGATACTCGACAGTGCAGTACCTTTGTGTGACCACAAGATGTAGATGTCACATAACGTGTGAACCTGTTAAAATCATATACACGTGAAAAGGGAATGTTGTATATGTATGTATCTAAATGTATATTTAAATATATAGATATATAATTTTTCCAATAAGACTTTTTTACATACCATAAATATATTGTGACAAGAGACAAATATCTGTTTTTTTTATTTCTATAAAACTTTGATTCATAACATGAAAATCTTTTTTTTTAAGACAGTAGTATGACAATTTAATTCTAACAAGAATGAAGACAAAACACAAAGTCATTTCTGAAATAGAGCACTTATCGTATTGCAAATAAATGAACGATTCGCACCATACATGATGCCCCAAAAACACTAAGTCCCACCCATACATTCGAAAATCAAGTAAGTGATCAACTCCATATCTCGGCACCTGGTGGCGCTAGACCGACGAAACCAAGTGCAATCGACTGGGGAGGGGCCAAGGAGTATGATAAACCACGTTTCAGCTCTCTAGCAGATACGGATCACAAGATATGGGGGGTCGATCAATTCAAAGGTGATCAATCTTCGCATTTATCCCTATAACCTAACTCTAACTCTAACCCTAACTCTAACCCTAACCCTAACCATTGACTAAGTCCAAAATTCCCCAAAAACACTAAGTCCAACCCCCACAAAAACACTAAGTGCAACCATATGACTAAGTCCAAAATTCCCAAAAAAGACTAAGTCCAACCATATGACTAAGTCCAAAATTCCTAAAAAACACTAAGTCCAACCCCCACAAAAACACTAAGACCAACCATATGACTAAGTCCAAAATTCCCAAAAAACACTAAGTCCAACCCACCCAAAAACACTAAGTCCCACCCATACATTCGAAAATCAAGTAAGTGATCAACTCCATATCTCGGCACCTGGTGGCGCTAGACCGACGAAACCAAGTGCAATCGACTGGGGAGGGGCCAAGGAGTATGATAAACCACGTTTCAGCTCTCTAGCAGATACGGATCACAAGATATGGGGGGTCGATCAATTCAAAGGTGATCAATCTTCGCATTTATCCCTATAACCTAACACAAACCCTAACCCTAACGCTTATAGGGCTATTGGTGGGATCGACCCTGTAACTCGGCTCCTGGTGGTGTTAGAGAGACGGGACCGCCCGCGATCCAAAGCCCGCCCCCCGACACCCTACCTGGGCCCGCTCTGGTCTCCGTGGGACCCACAAGGCCCCGGGTATAGGCACCGAACCATATGTGATGCCTCACTCGCGCCACTTGTGCCAAAACTCAACAGGGCTCATTTTGAAGTGGAACATGACAGAGACGCCGGACCACTTACGTCGCGATCGGGACGAGCCCCTCAAAGACCCTAAACCCCTAAAGACATGAGAACCTGTGAAAACCATATACATACATACACAAATATACATGCACATATGCATATACACATATGTATTATACATCAGTTAAGTGTGATTTATCAAGATGAGTTTATTTTTTATCAATGCTATTGTAAATACATTTAAATTCAAATAAAACTTTCTCCAGTTTAATTTAATTGTGCATTGATTCATTCATTTGTAAGAATCATTATTATCTTTATTATTATTTTATCTGTGTAAAAGCACGAGAAAAACCTACACACCAGTCTCCTCACCTTCAGGCATTTGCCCTAGAGTGAATATTTAAAAACAAAGTCATTTCTGAAATAAAATACTTATACATTTTCAAATAGAACAGAATAAAAATAATAAATTCAATCACAGTGGGGGAGTCTTCTTTGGTGTGACTGTAAATAATTTATTTTTTCGGTTGGTTTTCACAAAAAGAGGTAGTGAACACGTGAGAAATACATTGATAGATTTATATTATATATATTGTATATTCTGTTTATTAGATTCTACAAAAATACTACATATAAAAAGGATACTCGACAGTGCAGTACCTTTGTGTGACCACAAGATGTAGATGTCACATAACGTGTGAACCTGTTAAAATCATATACACGTGAAAAGGGAATGTTGTATATGTATGTATCTAAATGTATATTTAAATATATAGATATATAATTTTTCCAATAAGACTTTTTTACATACCATAAATATATTGTGACAAGAGACAAATATCTGTTTTTTTTATTTCTATAAAACTTTGATTCATAACATGAAAATCTTTTTTTTTAAGACAGTAGTATGACAATTTAATTCTAACAAGAATGAAGACAAAACACAAAGTCATTTCTGAAATAGAGCACTTATCGTATTGCAAATAAATGAACGATTCGCACCATACATGATGCCCCAAAAACACTAAGTCCCACCCATACATTCGAAAATCAAGTAAGTGATCAACTCCATATCTCGGCACCTGGTGGCGCTAGACCGACGAAACCAAGTGCAATCGACTGGGGAGGGGCCAAGGAGTATGATAAACCACGTTTCAGCTCTCTAGCAGATACGGATCACAAGATATGGGGGGTCGATCAATTCAAAGGTGATCAATCTTCGCATTTATCCCTATAACCTAACTCTAACTCTAACCCTAACTCTAACCCTAACCCTAACCATTGACTAAGTCCAAAATTCCCCAAAAACACTAAGTCCAACCCCCACAAAAACACTAAGTGCAACCATATGACTAAGTCCAAAATTCCCAAAAAAGACTAAGTCCAACCATATGACTAAGTCCAAAATTCCTAAAAAACACTAAGTCCAACCCCCACAAAAACACTAAGACCAACCATATGACTAAGTCCAAAATTCCCAAAAAACACTAAGTCCAACCCACCCAAAAACACTAAGTCCCACCCATACATTCGAAAATCAAGTAAGTGATCAACTCCATATCTCGGCACCTGGTGGCGCTAGACCGACGAAACCAAGTGCAATCGACTGGGGAGGGGCCAAGGAGTATGATAAACCACGTTTCAGCTCTCTAGCAGATACGGATCACAAGATATGGGGGGTCGATCAATTCAAAGGTGATCAATCTTCGCATTTATCCCTATAACCTAACACAAACCCTAACCCTAACGCTTATAGGGCTATTGGTGGGATCGACCCTGTAACTCGGCTCCTGGTGGTGTTAGAGAGACGGGACCGCCCGCGATCCAAAGCCCGCCCCCCGACACCCTACCTGGGCCCGCTCTGGTCTCCGTGGGACCCACAAGGCCCCGGGTATAGGCACCGAACCATATGTGATGCCTCACTCGCGCCACTTGTGCCAAAACTCAACAGGGCTCATTTTGAAGTGGAACATGACAGAGACGCCGGACCACTTACGTCGCGATCGGGACGAGCCCCTCAAAGACCCTAAACCCCTAAAGACATGAGAACCTGTGAAAACCATATACATACATACACAAATATACATGCACATATGCATATACACATATGTATTATACATCAGTTAAGTGTGATTTATCAAGATGAGTTTATTTTTTATCAATGCTATTGTAAATACATTTAAATTCAAATAAAACTTTCTCCAGTTTAATTTAATTGTGCATTGATTCATTCATTTGTAAGAATCATTATTATCTTTATTATTATTTTATCTGTGTAAAAGCACGAGAAAAACCTACACACCAGTCTCCTCACCTTCAGGCATTTGCCCTAGAGTGAATATTTAAAAACAAAGTCATTTCTGAAATAAAATACTTATACATTTTCAAATAGAACAGAATAAAAATAATAAATTCAATCACAGTGGGGGAGTCTTCTTTGGTGTGACTGTAAATAATTTATTTTTTCGGTTGGTTTTCACAAAAAGAGGTAGTGAACACGTGAGAAATACATTGATAGATTTATATTATATATATTGTATATTCTGTTTATTAGATTCTACAAAAATACTACATATAAAAAGGATACTCGACAGTGCAGTACCTTTGTGTGACCACAAGATGTAGATGTCACATAACGTGTGAACCTGTTAAAATCATATACACGTGAAAAGGGAATGTTGTATATGTATGTATCTAAATGTATATTTAAATATATAGATATATAATTTTTCCAATAAGACTTTTTTACATACCATAAATATATTGTGACAAGAGACAAATATCTGTTTTTTTTATTTCTATAAAACTTTGATTCATAACATGAAAATCTTTTTTTTTAAGACAGTAGTATGACAATTTAATTCTAACAAGAATGAAGACAAAACACAAAGTCATTTCTGAAATAGAGCACTTATCGTATTGCAAATAAATGAACGATTCGCACCATACATGATGCCCCAAAAACACTAAGTCCCACCCATACATTCGAAAATCAAGTAAGTGATCAACTCCATATCTCGGCACCTGGTGGCGCTAGACCGACGAAACCAAGTGCAATCGACTGGGGAGGGGCCAAGGAGTATGATAAACCACGTTTCAGCTCTCTAGCAGATACGGATCACAAGATATGGGGGGTCGATCAATTCAAAGGTGATCAATCTTCGCATTTATCCCTATAACCTAACTCTAACTCTAACCCTAACTCTAACCCTAACCCTAACCATTGACTAAGTCCAAAATTCCCCAAAAACACTAAGTCCAACCCCCACAAAAACACTAAGTGCAACCATATGACTAAGTCCAAAATTCCCAAAAAAGACTAAGTCCAACCATATGACTAAGTCCAAAATTCCTAAAAAACACTAAGTCCAACCCCCACAAAAACACTAAGACCAACCATATGACTAAGTCCAAAATTCCCAAAAAACACTAAGTCCAACCCACCCAAAAACACTAAGTCCCACCCATACATTCGAAAATCAAGTAAGTGATCAACTCCATATCTCGGCACCTGGTGGCGCTAGACCGACGAAACCAAGTGCAATCGACTGGGGAGGGGCCAAGGAGTATGATAAACCACGTTTCAGCTCTCTAGCAGATACGGATCACAAGATATGGGGGGTCGATCAATTCAAAGGTGATCAATCTTCGCATTTATCCCTATAACCTAACACAAACCCTAACCCTAACGCTTATAGGGCTATTGGTGGGATCGACCCTGTAACTCGGCTCCTGGTGGTGTTAGAGAGACGGGACCGCCCGCGATCCAAAGCCCGCCCCCCGACACCCTACCTGGGCCCGCTCTGGTCTCCGTGGGACCCACAAGGCCCCGGGTATAGGCACCGAACCATATGTGATGCCTCACTCGCGCCACTTGTGCCAAAACTCAACAGGGCTCATTTTGAAGTGGAACATGACAGAGACGCCGGACCACTTACGTCGCGATCGGGACGAGCCCCTCAAAGACCCTAAACCCCTAAAGACATGAGAACCTGTGAAAACCATATACATACATACACAAATATACATGCACATATGCATATACACATATGTATTATACATCAGTTAAGTGTGATTTATCAAGATGAGTTTATTTTTTATCAATGCTATTGTAAATACATTTAAATTCAAATAAAACTTTCTCCAGTTTAATTTAATTGTGCATTGATTCATTCATTTGTAAGAATCATTATTATCTTTATTATTATTTTATCTGTGTAAAAGCACGAGAAAAACCTACACACCAGTCTCCTCACCTTCAGGCATTTGCCCTAGAGTGAATATTTAAAAACAAAGTCATTTCTGAAATAAAATACTTATACATTTTCAAATAGAACAGAATAAAAATAATAAATTCAATCACAGTGGGGGAGTCTTCTTTGGTGTGACTGTAAATAATTTATTTTTTCGGTTGGTTTTCACAAAAAGAGGTAGTGAACACGTGAGAAATACATTGATAGATTTATATTATATATATTGTATATTCTGTTTATTAGATTCTACAAAAATACTACATATAAAAAGGATACTCGACAGTGCAGTACCTTTGTGTGACCACAAGATGTAGATGTCACATAACGTGTGAACCTGTTAAAATCATATACACGTGAAAAGGGAATGTTGTATATGTATGTATCTAAATGTATATTTAAATATATAGATATATAATTTTTCCAATAAGACTTTTTTACATACCATAAATATATTGTGACAAGAGACAAATATCTGTTTTTTTTATTTCTATAAAACTTTGATTCATAACATGAAAATCTTTTTTTTTAAGACAGTAGTATGACAATTTAATTCTAACAAGAATGAAGACAAAACACAAAGTCATTTCTGAAATAGAGCACTTATCGTATTGCAAATAAATGAACGATTCGCACCATACATGATGCCCCAAAAACACTAAGTCCCACCCATACATTCGAAAATCAAGTAAGTGATCAACTCCATATCTCGGCACCTGGTGGCGCTAGACCGACGAAACCAAGTGCAATCGACTGGGGAGGGGCCAAGGAGTATGATAAACCACGTTTCAGCTCTCTAGCAGATACGGATCACAAGATATGGGGGGTCGATCAATTCAAAGGTGATCAATCTTCGCATTTATCCCTATAACCTAACTCTAACTCTAACCCTAACTCTAACCCTAACCCTAACCATTGACTAAGTCCAAAATTCCCCAAAAACACTAAGTCCAACCCCCACAAAAACACTAAGTGCAACCATATGACTAAGTCCAAAATTCCCAAAAAAGACTAAGTCCAACCATATGACTAAGTCCAAAATTCCTAAAAAACACTAAGTCCAACCCCCACAAAAACACTAAGACCAACCATATGACTAAGTCCAAAATTCCCAAAAAACACTAAGTCCAACCCACCCAAAAACACTAAGTCCCACCCATACATTCGAAAATCAAGTAAGTGATCAACTCCATATCTCGGCACCTGGTGGCGCTAGACCGACGAAACCAAGTGCAATCGACTGGGGAGGGGCCAAGGAGTATGATAAACCACGTTTCAGCTCTCTAGCAGATACGGATCACAAGATATGGGGGGTCGATCAATTCAAAGGTGATCAATCTTCGCATTTATCCCTATAACCTAACACAAACCCTAACCCTAACGCTTATAGGGCTATTGGTGGGATCGACCCTGTAACTCGGCTCCTGGTGGTGTTAGAGAGACGGGACCGCCCGCGATCCAAAGCCCGCCCCCCGACACCCTACCTGGGCCCGCTCTGGTCTCCGTGGGACCCACAAGGCCCCGGGTATAGGCACCGAACCATATGTGATGCCTCACTCGCGCCACTTGTGCCAAAACTCAACAGGGCTCATTTTGAAGTGGAACATGACAGAGACGCCGGACCACTTACGTCGCGATCGGGACGAGCCCCTCAAAGACCCTAAACCCCTAAAGACATGAGAACCTGTGAAAACCATATACATACATACACAAATATACATGCACATATGCATATACACATATGTATTATACATCAGTTAAGTGTGATTTATCAAGATGAGTTTATTTTTTATCAATGCTATTGTAAATACATTTAAATTCAAATAAAACTTTCTCCAGTTTAATTTAATTGTGCATTGATTCATTCATTTGTAAGAATCATTATTATCTTTATTATTATTTTATCTGTGTAAAAGCACGAGAAAAACCTACACACCAGTCTCCTCACCTTCAGGCATTTGCCCTAGAGTGAATATTTAAAAACAAAGTCATTTCTGAAATAAAATACTTATACATTTTCAAATAGAACAGAATAAAAATAATAAATTCAATCACAGTGGGGGAGTCTTCTTTGGTGTGACTGTAAATAATTTATTTTTTCGGTTGGTTTTCACAAAAAGAGGTAGTGAACACGTGAGAAATACATTGATAGATTTATATTATATATATTGTATATTCTGTTTATTAGATTCTACAAAAATACTACATATAAAAAGGATACTCGACAGTGCAGTACCTTTGTGTGACCACAAGATGTAGATGTCACATAACGTGTGAACCTGTTAAAATCATATACACGTGAAAAGGGAATGTTGTATATGTATGTATCTAAATGTATATTTAAATATATAGATATATAATTTTTCCAATAAGACTTTTTTACATACCATAAATATATTGTGACAAGAGACAAATATCTGTTTTTTTTATTTCTATAAAACTTTGATTCATAACATGAAAATCTTTTTTTTTAAGACAGTAGTATGACAATTTAATTCTAACAAGAATGAAGACAAAACACAAAGTCATTTCTGAAATAGAGCACTTATCGTATTGCAAATAAATGAACGATTCGCACCATACATGATGCCCCAAAAACACTAAGTCCCACCCATACATTCGAAAATCAAGTAAGTGATCAACTCCATATCTCGGCACCTGGTGGCGCTAGACCGACGAAACCAAGTGCAATCGACTGGGGAGGGGCCAAGGAGTATGATAAACCACGTTTCAGCTCTCTAGCAGATACGGATCACAAGATATGGGGGGTCGATCAATTCAAAGGTGATCAATCTTCGCATTTATCCCTATAACCTAACCCTAACCCTAACCCTAACCCTAACCTAACCTAACCCTAACCCTAACCCTAACCCTAACCCTAACCCTAACCCTAACCCTAACCCTAACCCTAACCCTAACCTAACCCTAACCCTAACCCTAACCGTCCCTAACCCTACCCTTTCCACCCCAAGACACATCATTTTACCCCACCCATCCTAACCCTACCCATTCTACCCCTAATAAATTACATGGAGAATAACCCCACCGTCCCTAACCCTACCCTTTCCACCCCAAGACACATCATTTTACCCCACCCATCCTAACCCTACCCGTTCTACCCCTAATAAATTACATGGATAAGTATTAATAATAACTATAAAAACCTTAATAAATAACACTTATTATTATTAAAAAAACAATACTCGTTCATACGTTTAAAAATCTCACTATCTGTGGTTCAACGATAAAAAGACCAAATATATGGGTGGTGCAGCGATGGGCCTAGGCCGTGGGGGCAGGCCTCGGCTGAGTCGGGAGAGCGGCCAGAAGGAGTATTGAAGGACTGCGCATTACCAGAGCTGGACTGTGCTTCAGCTCTTGGATTTTTTCTAATCCTAACCCTAACCCTAACCCTAACCCTAACCTAACCCTAACCCTAACTCTAACCCTAACCCTAACCCTAACCCTAACCTAACCTAACCTAACCCTGATCAATATCCCCCAATCTCTCCCAGAAGGAGAAAAAATATTTTTAGATGAACTGAACAATTACATAGAGGAAAATTATTCCTTCATCCCCCTCCTGCCAGAGGAACAGTTTCAGGTAGAGAGTGACGGCCTGCACTGGACTGCAGAGACAGCCAGGAACATATTGGAGCACTGGGCACGATATTTAAACTTGTAGTGAGTGAACACCCGAGAAAGGGTGCCCATAGGCTTGTTGTGAATCTTTCCAAACATTTTAGTGTCTCTCCCTCACAGTCATCCCTGCTCATGAAAGGCCTCACGTTTATTCCGTCTGTCCAAAAAATGAAAGACTTCAAACATCAGCTTAGACTGGATTTACAAAAATTTCATAGAAGAATAAAATTAGAGGTTTTTTTTGAGGGCAAAAAGACTAAAAAACAAAAATTACCTTTCACACACAATTCGGATTGGACTCCAGCCTTGAGCAGACTTCCCAAGCAAGTAGGCCAGCTGATCACAGCTGATGAGTATGCCTTTAAAAATCTGAATTGGAGCTTGAAACCAAGGCCCAATCTCCAGAGAGAGGAACTGAGAGCCTTGAACACACTTAAAAACCTCAGAGAAATTGTTATTAAACCTGCTGACAAGGGAAATGCCATTGTCATCATGGATAGAGAGCAATATGTCTGGGAGGGAGAGAGACAATTAAACATCAGTGACCACTACAAACCCTTAGAGAAACCCATTTATTTTGAAACCATGAAACAGGTTAGAAAAATCTTAGAACAGATGTATGACAAGGGCATCATTAACTCAAAACAGAGGGAATATTTAAGTGGCAGTGGCACTCCTCGAATGAGAAGATTTTATTTATTGCCAAAGATTCACAAGGAACCTGAAAAATGGAGTATTCCACACGAGATTCCACCCGGCAGACCCATAGTGTCTGATTGCAACAGTGAAACTTATCAGACAGCTGAGTACATCGAGTATTTTCTTAACCCCATCTCTCAGAAACACCCGAGCTATTTGAAGGACACTTATGATTTCATCCAGAAAGTTAAAGACATCAGTATTCCCAGAGGAGCCTTTTTATTCACCATAGATATTGATAGCCTATATACGAACATAGAAACTGAAGCAGGCCTCCAGGCAGTCCAGGAGTGCATGCTTCAATACTCAGACCCAAAAAGGCCTGACGATTATATTTTAAAATTATTAGATATAAACCTAACTAAAAATGATTTTGAATTTAATTCTAAATATTATTTGCAAGTGAAAGGCACAGCCATGGGCAAAAAGTTTGCCCCTTCCTACGCGAACATCTTCATGGCGAGATGGGAACAATCGGCTCTGGGCTCGTGCACAAAAAGGCCTCTGCATTACTTTAGATTTCTGGATGATATATGGGGAGTGTGGTCTTACTCCATGGATGATTTTAAGGACTTTGCAGAACACTTGAATACCCATCAGAGATCTATAACAATTAAATATACAATTGACCCCACAGAGGTCAACTTTCTAGATGTGGTGTCATATAAGGGACAGAAATTTGAAGAGACAGGACAGCTAGACTTTAAAGTGTATTTCAAAGAAACGGACACGCATTCCTTACTGCACAAACACAGCTTCCATCCTAAACATACATTTAAAGGGATAGTAAAATCTCAATTACTCAGATTTCACAGGATATGCACAGAACATTCCTGTTTTATGGAAGCAACCAAAATTCTGTTCAGGGCCCTGAGGGACAGGGGATACTCAAGGTCCTTCTTAAGAAGGGCCCTAAAGACTTTTCTCCTCCCCAGGACTCCAAGGAACCCTACAGAGGGTGAAAAAACAAAAATTATACCATTAGTGTCCAATTTCTCGTTAATGAGCAAACAATTAAACCGTGCAGCTAAATCTAACTTTGAAAGGTTTTTTGAAAACACTCCCTTCCTGCAGAAACACAAGCAAATAGCTGCCTATAGGAGAAATACAAATTTAGCAGACATGCTAGTGAATAGCAAACTCAGACCTATGGCACCGCAGAACAAAAAGTTAATCTGTAAATACTTTGATCAGAAAAAATGGGTATTCAATCGTGCAACAAAACAAGTCTTTCAAGTCCCACAGCAACTCACTCCAGTAACACAGAACTGCATTTATTTGATTTATTGTGCAAAGTGTTCCAAACAATATGTAGGCCAGACAAAAAATGCTTTAAGGGTCCGGGTCTATCAGCACACACACAACATAAAAAATAAAATAGAAAAACGTAGACACGTAGTCCAGCACTTCCTTACCCACGGCCTTGAGGCCTTCAGGGTGACTGGACTTCAGTCTGACCCATTTTGGTCGCTGTGTGATAGACTGAAATTTGAAAGATTATGGATCATGAGACTTGATACAAAATTTCCAAGAGGTCTTAATGAGACTTAGGAGATCCACCTGACCCTAACCCAAACCTAAACCTAACCAACTAACCATAACACAACCTAAACCTAACCAACTCACCATACCCAAAACCTAAAACCTACCAGACACCCCGGGATTCATACCCTGGATTTTACAGACCCATCCTGCACAAACCTAAACTTAACCAGACCTAAAACTGAATAACCCTGGCCTCAATAGCCCTATGAACAGCCTTTAACAGTTGGCCTGCTGTGACCTCTCTTGGTCTTTATGTGATTTGGGGGTGACCAGTGGAGGGATGGACCGTGCACAACCCAGAGTGGGACCCTCAGGGTCCTATCCTGGGAAAACACTCTTTTTTCCTAACTAAAAATGATTTTGAATTTAATTCTAAATATTATTTGCAAGTGAAAGGCACAGCCATGGGCAAAAAGTTTGCCCCTTCCTACGCGAACATCTTCATGGCGAGATGGGAACAATCGGCTCTGGGCTCGTGCACAAAAAGGCCTCTGCATTACTTTAGATTTCTGGATGATATATGGGGAGTGTGGTCTTACTCCATGGATGATTTTAAGGACTTTGCAGAACACTTGAATACCCATCAGAGATCAATAACAATTAAATATACAATTGACCCCACAGAGGTCAACTTTCTAGATGTGGTGTCATATAAGGGACAGAAATTTGAAGAGACAGGACAGCTAGACTTTAAAGTGTATTTCAAAGAAACGGACACGCATTCCTTACTGCACAAACACAGCTTCCATCCTAAACATACATTTAAAGGGATAGTAAAATCTCAATTACTCAGATTTCACAGGATATGCACAGAACATTCCTGTTTTATGGAAGCAACCAAAATTCTGTTCAGGGCCCTGAGGGACAGGGGATACTCAAGGTCCTTCTTAAGAAGGGCCCTAAAGACTTTTCTCCTCCCCAGGACTCCAAGGAACCCTACAGAGGGTGAAAAAACAAAAATTATACCATTAGTGTCCAATTTCTCGTTAATGAGCAAACAACTAAACCGTGCAGCTAAATCTAACTTTGAAAGGTTTTTTGAAAACACTCCCTTCCTGCAGAAACACAAGCAAATAGCTGCCTATAGGAGAAATACAAATTTAGCAGACATGCTAGTGAATAGCAAACTCAGACCTATGGCACCGCAGAACAAAAAGTTAATCTGTAAATACTTTGATCAGAAAAAATGGGTATTCAATCGTGCAACAAAACAAGTCTTTCAAGTCCCACAGCAACTCACTCCAGTAACACAGAACTGCATTTATTTGATTTATTGTGCAAAGTGTTCCAAACAATATGTAGGCCAGACAAAAAATGCTTTAAGGGTCCGGGTCTATCAGCACACACACAACATAAAAAATAAAATAGAAAAACGTAGACACGTAGTCCAGCACTTCCTTACCCACGGCCTTGAGGCCTTCAGGGTGACTGGACTTCAGTCTGACCCATTTTGGTCGCTGTGTGATAGACTGAAATTTGAAAGATTATGGATCATGAGACTTGATACAAAATTTCCAAGAGGTCTTAATGAGACTTAGGAGATCCACCTGACCCTAACCCAAACCTAAACCTAACCAACTAACCATAACACAACCTAAACCTAACCAACTCACCATACCCAAAACCTAAAACCTACCAGACACCCCGGGATTCATACCCTGGATTTTACAGACCCATCCTGCACAAACCTAAACTTAACCAGACCTAAAACTGAATAACCCTGGCCTCAATAGCCCTATGAACAGCCTTTAACAGTTGGCCTGCTGTGACCTCTCTTGGTCTTTATGTGATTTGGGGGTGACCAGTGGAGGGATGGACCGTGCACAACCCAGAGTGGGACCCTCAGGGTCCTATCCTGGGAAAACACTCTTTTTTCCTAACCCAGCCTGAGCCTCCCTCTCTGGGCCCTCTCTTCTCATGACCTCTAGTGGGTACTCAGCGGAACCACACTTTATGGGCTGTCATAATATAGTATATTTTATTTTTTTAGCGTTTATTCCCATTAAAATAAATAAATAAATATACACCCTAATACATATTAAAAAATAAAAATATGAATACATACTTCATGGGCACTAGAATTCATGGTTTTCATGGATCACTTATAAAGACACACGAGGATAAATATAATACAGTATAAAAAGCATAAAAAAGCATAAAGATAAAATTATAAATACTTCAAGGGCACTAGAAGAGATATATATATTTTTCAGTGATTATCTATAAAAACAGAAAGAGATGATTGTGAAAAACATACAGAAAAAGAACTGAATATACATACATATACAATAAATATAAATACATATGAGGCACTAGAGGGTTTTAAGAGTCATAAAGGATTAAAAAACATTATTTATGACTACTTAGAGCACATTTGAGGGATGCATTATTTTTTTGATACATGCAGACTGAGGAGCTGCATTTCTCAAATTGAAAGAGGCAAAGAGCATCGTTTAGATTTGAAAAAAAGCAACGGAAAAAATTCCTTCTATATAAAAAAAAGCAATATGCATCGATTTAAAATATAAGAATAAAAATTAAAAATAAAAATGCAACGTACATAATTCAAATTTGAAAATGCATCGTGTGCCTGTTTGGTTTGAATATTGTATTGGTTTGAAGGGATTGGTGGATGGCGTGTCAGTGACGTCATCGACTGGCTTTGATATACCTAACGGGACGCAGTTTGAATCAGAAGGATTGTTGGACTGCTTGCAGTAACATCTTGGTTGGTGATCTAGTAAAACGGTTATTTTGTATCTCGAGATAAAACAGAAAATTTAAAAGTTCTAGCCTGCCTGAAGAAGATACATCAAAGTATCGAAACGTCGCGATATAGGCTTGAACACAGAGACATTTATTTTCCTAAAAGAAAAAAATATATATTTTTGTTTTTTCCATTATTTTGAAATTTTATTTTGATCTTTTCCCTTTGATCTTTTTCTTTTGATTTTCATATATAATCACACATCTAGTGTTGGTTCATTTCCTACTGTTTAAAAAAAACACAACGAAATCCAAAGAAGGTTGGTTCATCTCTTTATTGTAAAAAAAGCACAAGAAAATCCAAAAAAAAGTTTAAAAAATAAAAAAAGACAAAAAAAACATTTTTTTTAAATTTTAAGAAATAGAAAAAAGATTAAAACAATATACAGTTGTTGATCTGATCGTTCAATAAATTAAGGATGGTGTTCGTCTTTCAGAACAAGGGTCGTTTCACGACCCCTCGAGCGCGTTTGATCCCTCACAGAGACAGCAGGGATTTCCCCAGACGGGGACGATTTATGAGGGACGATTATTTTGTCGAGCGATCTCGTGACTTCCCATACGAGGTCGTCGGACACGAAGAATCACTCGCGGGTTACAGTAACAGAGTACAGAATGAAACTCGATCGGAGAACAGTGTAAATCCTTTCCGTCGTCAGTCACGTGATCGACGCCCTTTAAATCGGGGATTTAAACCCAAACGAAAGAGAGTGACTTTTGGGGAAAATAGGATTATTTACCCCACTGAGGAGAACAGATTTACTGACCAGAGATACAGAAACACACAATATTCTCCTCGTAACGTAGAGAAGAACAGGAGACGTGAGAATGGCCAGTTTGCACAAAATTATGCTCACCAGAAAAAAAGAATGGGCCAAAAAACTCACTTTGATTCACAGAAAAAATCAGAATACTCTCCTGCTTCTCCCACTGTTCGGAGAATTATTAAGAATATGTATCATCTGATCAGATCTGTCCATCACCTCAGTAATATTGACACACGGGTAGAAAATAACCAGCCTGTCACTCTGAAAAGGTTAACTGAGCTTCTTAAGAGTGTGATCAAACCCTTTGCCCCCACAATGTCCACAAAAGAATTGCTGGAGGGTAATGCAAAGAACTGGGCGTTTACGACACAGTTGGTGTTACAACAACACTATGAAGATATCATAGAGCACACACTGGGGATCTTACGGGGAGAGACACAGAGAAAAGACTGGTTACACGCTTTTGAGATCGCTGTCAAATGGGCGATGCGAAACTTTGGCAAAAGGATCTCCCAGAGGGCAATTCAGCAGGCCGAAACTTTGGTCCTGACCGAATTGCGTTCTGGGACTCCATCCGGGTCTAAGGTACCATCGAATTCTGAAACCGGTAGCAACAGAACATTTGCTCAGGTGGTTAGTGGTGCAGATCAAGCCTCGGTTCAGCAGGGGACAGAAACGGTCAACACAGGGGTGGTCAGACCTAGAACAGGGGTCACACACATCCAGATACAGACATCGCCCACTTTAATGTCAGGCTGGTCTCCTATGAGGAACGACTGGCTTTTGGGAGATGATTTTCCACCTCTGAACCCTCCTGTACAGGCCCCTATACAGTCTCCTAAGGGGAAGAGAATAGAAAAGAAAAAACACCTGACAGAACAGAGACCAAAAACTCCACCAGTCTTTATAGAACAAGCTGAGAAAAATCTCTTAGTGAGTTTTGACGATGATGATGAGGAGGAGGAGGATCAGTTAACTCCTGCACAGGGAGATAGACTGGATGATTTAGATGAGATTACGGGTCATCTGTCACAGGAACTTTTCTCTCCTTTTGCCCCCTCTGAGGCTGAGGCCCCGATAACCACTGGCCTGCCTTCTCTGGTCCCCATTGTAGCCAGTACGGTGTATGCAGTAAATCCTCTAACGGACACAGCTGAGAGTGCCCAGATCTTCCAAAATCCATCAGGGTCCCCAAATCTCTCAGACTTTGATTTCTCAGAATATTCTGTGACATCTCTTCAACTAGGGGCTCCTCACGGGACAGAGAGGGGGGAAACTTCCAAAAAAATGGAAAAAATTATCTCTGAAACAGAAAAAAACAGACAAGCAGAGAAAATGAGTAAAACAGTTGAAATCTCTGCAGCCGACATTCAAAGTCAAAGAGTACTACATAAGCCGTACACGCACCTTAGAACTAACAAGAAGTTCAACGAGTGGAAACTGGCACTCAAAGAGAAACACGTGGTCATCGGGGACTCTAATTTGAGCAGGATTCCCGCTTTTGACATTCCAGATTTACAGATTGACAGTTTTCCAGGGGCTAAATTGCAGCACGCTGCCAATCTGATAGAAAAAGCTACAGTAGAGACAAAAGTAGAAAAGATAGTCTTAGCGTTTGGCCTGAATAACCGCACACAGAGATTACGCATCTCAGCGATGAGAGAGTGTGCCAGATTGAGTCAGGTGGCACAAGAGAGACTACCAGAGGCCCAACTGTGGATCCCCCTGATCAATATCCCCCAATCTCTCCCAGAAGGAGAAAAAATATTTTTAGATGAACTGAACAATTACATAGAGGAAAATTATTCCTTCATCCCCCTCCTGCCAGAGGAACAGTTTCAGGTAGAGAGTGACGGCCTGCACTGGACTGCAGAGACAGCCAGGAACATATTGGAGCACTGGGCACGATATTTAAACTTGTAGTGAGTGAACACCCGAGAAAGGGTGCCCATAGGCTTGTTGTGAATCTTTCCAAACATTTTAGTGTCTCTCCCTCACAGTCATCCCTGCTCATGAAAGGCCTCACGTTTATTCCGTCTGTCCAAAAAATGAAAGACTTCAAACATCAGCTTAGACTGGATTTACAAAAATTTCATAGAAGAATAAAATTAGAGGTTTTTTTTGAGGGCAAAAAGACTAAAAAACAAAAATTACCTTTCACACACAATTCGGATTGGACTCCAGCCTTGAGCAGACTTCCCAAGCAAGTAGGCCAGCTGATCACAGCTGATGAGTATGCCTTTAAAAATCTGAATTGGAGCTTGAAACCAAGGCCCAATCTCCAGAGAGAGGAACTGAGAGCCTTGAACACACTTAAAAACCTCAGAGAAATTGTTATTAAACCTGCTGACAAGGGAAATGCCATTGTCATCATGGATAGAGAGCAATATGTCTGGGAGGGAGAGAGACAATTAAACATCAGTGACCACTACAAACCCTTAGAGAAACCCATTTATTTTGAAACCATGAAACAGGTTAGAAAAATCTTAGAACAGATGTATGACAAGGGCATCATTAACTCAAAACAGAGGGAATATTTAAGTGGCAGTGGCACTCCTCGAATGAGAAGATTTTATTTATTGCCAAAGATTCACAAGGAACCTGAAAAATGGAGTATTCCACACGAGATTCCACCCGGCAGACCCATAGTGTCTGATTGCAACAGTGAAACTTATCAGACAGCTGAGTACATCGAGTATTTTCTTAACCCCATCTCTCAGAAACACCCGAGCTATTTGAAGGACACTTATGATTTCATCCAGAAAGTTAAAGACATCAGTATTCCCAGAGGAGCCTTTTTATTCACCATAGATATTGATAGCCTATATACGAACATAGAAACTGAAGCAGGCCTCCAGGCAGTCCAGGAGTGCATGCTTCAATACTCAGACCCAAAAAGGCCTGACGATTATATTTTAAAATTATTAGATATAAACCTAACTAAAAATGATTTTGAATTTAATTCTAAATATTATTTGCAAGTGAAAGGCACAGCCATGGGCAAAAAGTTTGCCCCTTCCTACGCGAACATCTTCATGGCGAGATGGGAACAATCGGCTCTGGGCTCGTGCACAAAAAGGCCTCTGCATTACTTTAGATTTCTGGATGATATATGGGGAGTGTGGTCTTACTCCATGGATGATTTTAAGGACTTTGCAGAACACTTGAATACCCATCAGAGATCAATAACAATTAAATATACAATTGACCCCACAGAGGTCAACTTTCTAGATGTGGTGTCATATAAGGGACAGAAATTTGAAGAGACAGGACAGCTAGACTTTAAAGTGTATTTCAAAGAAACGGACACGCATTCCTTACTGCACAAACACAGCTTCCATCCTAAACATACATTTAAAGGGATAGTAAAATCTCAATTACTCAGATTTCACAGGATATGCACAGAACATTCCTGTTTTATGGAAGCAACCAAAATTCTGTTCAGGGCCCTGAGGGACAGGGGATACTCAAGGTCCTTCTTAAGAAGGGCCCTAAAGACTTTTCTCCTCCCCAGGACTCCAAGGAACCCTACAGAGGGTGAAAAAACAAAAATTATACCATTAGTGTCCAATTTCTCGTTAATGAGCAAACAACTAAACCGTGCAGCTAAATCTAACTTTGAAAGGTTTTTTGAAAACACTCCCTTCCTGCAGAAACACAAGCAAATAGCTGCCTATAGGAGAAATACAAATTTAGCAGACATGCTAGTGAATAGCAAACTCAGACCTATGGCACCGCAGAACAAAAAGTTAATCTGTAAATACTTTGATCAGAAAAAATGGGTATTCAATCGTGCAACAAAACAAGTCTTTCAAGTCCCACAGCAACTCACTCCAGTAACACAGAACTGCATTTATTTGATTTATTGTGCAAAGTGTTCCAAACAATATGTAGGCCAGACAAAAAATGCTTTAAGGGTCCGGGTCTATCAGCACACACACAACATAAAAAATAAAATAGAAAAACGTAGACACGTAGTCCAGCACTTCCTTACCCACGGCCTTGAGGCCTTCAGGGTGACTGGACTTCAGTCTGACCCATTTTGGTCGCTGTGTGATAGACTGAAATTTGAAAGATTATGGATCATGAGACTTGATACAAAATTTCCAAGAGGTCTTAATGAGACTTAGGAGATCCACCTGACCCTAACCCAAACCTAAACCTAACCAACTAACCATAACACAACCTAAACCTAACCAACTCACCATACCCAAAACCTAAAACCTACCAGACACCCCGGGATTCATACCCTGGATTTTACAGACCCATCCTGCACAAACCTAAACTTAACCAGACCTAAAACTGAATAACCCTGGCCTCAATAGCCCTATGAACAGCCTTTAACAGTTGGCCTGCTGTGACCTCTCTTGGTCTTTATGTGATTTGGGGGTGACCAGTGGAGGGATGGACCGTGCACAACCCAGAGTGGGACCCTCAGGGTCCTATCCTGGGAAAACACTCTTTTTTCCTAACCCAGCCTGAGCCTCCCTCTCTGGGCCCTCTCTTCTCATGACCTCTAGTGGGTACTCAGCGGAACCACACTTTATGGGCTGTCATAATATAGTATATTTTATTTTTTTAGCGTTTATTCCCATTAAAATAAATAAATAAATATACACCCTAATACATATTAAAAAATAAAAATATGAATACATACTTCATGGGCACTAGAATTCATGGTTTTCATGGATCACTTATAAAGACACACGAGGATAAATATAATACAGTATAAAAAGCATAAAAAAGCATAAAGATAAAATTATAAATACTTCAAGGGCACTAGAAGAGATATATATATTTTTCAGTGATTATCTATAAAAACAGAAAGAGATGATTGTGAAAAACATACAGAAAAAGAACTGAATATACATACATATACAATAAATATAAATACATATGAGGCACTAGAGGGTTTTAAGAGTCATAAAGGATTAAAAAACATTATTTATGACTACTTAGAGCACATTTGAGGGATGCATTATTTTTTTGATACATGCAGACTGAGGAGCTGCATTTCTCAAATTGAAAGAGGCAAAGAGCATCGTTTAGATTTGAAAAAAAGCAACGGAAAAAATTCCTTCTATATAAAAAAAAGCAATATGCATCGATTTAAAATATAAGAATAAAAATTAAAAATAAAAATGCAACGTACATAATTCAAATTTGAAAATGCATCGTGTGCCTGTTTGGTTTGAATATTGTATTGGTTTGAAGGGATTGGTGGATGGCGTGTCAGTGACGTCATCGACTGGCTTTGATATACCTAACGGGACGCAGTTTGAATCAGAAGGATTGTTGGACTGCTTGCAGTAACATCTTGGTTGGTGATCTAGTAAAACGGTTATTTTGTATCTCGAGATAAAACAGAAAATTTAAAAGTTCTAGCCTGCCTGAAGAAGATACATCAAAGTATCGAAACGTCGCGATATAGGCTTGAACACAGAGACATTTATTTTCCTAAAAGAAAAAAATATATATTTTTGTTTTTTCCATTATTTTGAAATTTTATTTTGATCTTTTCCCTTTGATCTTTTTCTTTTGATTTTCATATATAATCACACATCTAGTGTTGGTTCATTTCCTACTGTTTAAAAAAAACACAACGAAATCCAAAGAAGGTTGGTTCATCTCTTTATTGTAAAAAAAGCACAAGAAAATCCAAAAAAAAGTTTAAAAAATAAAAAAAGACAAAAAAAACATTTTTTTTAAATTTTAAGAAATAGAAAAAAGATTAAAACAATATACAGTTGTTGATCTGATCGTTCAATAAATTAAGGATGGTGTTCGTCTTTCAGAACAAGGGTCGTTTCACGACCCCTCGAGCGCGTTTGATCCCTCACAGAGACAGCAGGGATTTCCCCAGACGGGGACGATTTATGAGGGACGATTATTTTGTCGAGCGATCTCGTGACTTCCCATACGAGGTCGTCGGACACGAAGAATCACTCGCGGGTTACAGTAACAGAGTACAGAATGAAACTCGATCGGAGAACAGTGTAAATCCTTTCCGTCGTCAGTCACGTGATCGACGCCCTTTAAATCGGGGATTTAAACCCAAACGAAAGAGAGTGACTTTTGGGGAAAATAGGATTATTTACCCCACTGAGGAGAACAGATTTACTGACCAGAGATACAGAAACACACAATATTCTCCTCGTAACGTAGAGAAGAACAGGAGACGTGAGAATGGCCAGTTTGCACAAAATTATGCTCACCAGAAAAAAAGAATGGGCCAAAAAACTCACTTTGATTCACAGAAAAAATCAGAATACTCTCCTGCTTCTCCCACTTTTCGGAGAATTATTAAGAATATGTATCATCTGATCAGATCTGTCCATCACCTCAGTAATATTGACACACGGGTAGAAAATAACCAGCCTGTCACTCTGAAAAGGTTAACTGAGCTTCTTAAGAGTGTGATCAAACCCTTTGCCCCCACAATGTCCACAAAAGAATTGCTGGAGGGTAATGCAAAGAACTGGGCGTTTACGACACAGTTGGTGTTACAACAACACTATGAAGATATCATAGAGCACACACTGGGGATCTTACGGGGAGAGACACAGAGAAAAGACTGGTTACACGCTTTTGAGATCGCTGTCAAATGGGCGATGCGAAACTTTGGCAAAAGGATCTCCCAGAGGGCAATTCAGCAGGCCGAAACTTTGGTCCTGACCGAATTGCGTTCTGGGACTCCATCCGGGTCTAAGGTACCATCGAATTCTGAAACCGGTAGCAACAGAACATTTGCTCAGGTGGTTAGTGGTGCAGATCAAGCCTCGGTTCAGCAGGGGACAGAAACGGTCAACACAGGGGTGGTCAGACCTAGAACAGGGGTCACACACATCCAGATACAGACATCGCCCACTTTAATGTCAGGCTGGTCTCCTATGAGGAACGACTGGCTTTTGGGAGATGATTTTCCACCTCTGAACCCTCCTGTACAGGCCCCTATACAGTCTCCTAAGGGGAAGAGAATAGAAAAGAAAAAACACCTGACAGAACAGAGACCAAAAACTCCACCAGTCTTTATAGAACAAGCTGAGAAAAATCTCTTAGTGAGTTTTGACGATGATGATGAGGAGGAGGAGGATCAGTTAACTCCTGCACAGGGAGATAGACTGGATGATTTAGATGAGATTACGGGTCATCTGTCACAGGAACTTTTCTCTCCTTTTGCCCCCTCTGAGGCTGAGGCCCCGATAACCACTGGCCTGCCTTCTCTGGTCCCCATTGTAGCCAGTACGGTGTATGCAGTAAATCCTCTAACGGACACAGCTGAGAGTGCCCAGATCTTCCAAAATCCATCAGGGTCCCCAAATCTCTCAGACTTTGATTTCTCAGAATATTCTGTGACATCTCTTCAACTAGGGGCTCCTCACGGGACAGAGAGGGGGGAAACTTCCAAAAAAATGGAAAAAATTATCTCTGAAACAGAAAAAAACAGACAAGCAGAGAAAATGAGTAAAACAGTTGAAATCTCTGCAGCCGACATTCAAAGTCAAAGAGTACTACATAAGCCGTACACGCACCTTAGAACTAACAAGAAGTTCAACGAGTGGAAACTGGCACTCAAAGAGAAACACGTGGTCATCGGGGACTCTAATTTGAGCAGGATTCCCGCTTTTGACATTCCAGATTTACAGATTGACAGTTTTCCAGGGGCTAAATTGCAGCACGCTGCCAATCTGATAGAAAAAGCTACAGTAGAGACAAAAGTAGAAAAGATAGTCTTAGCGTTTGGCCTGAATAACCGCACACAGAGATTACGCATCTCAGCGATGAGAGAGTGTGCCAGATTGAGTCAGGTGGCACAAGAGAGACTACCAGAGGCCCAACTGTGGATCCCCCTGATCAATATCCCCCAATCTCTCCCAGAAGGAGAAAAAATATTTTTAGATGAACTGAACAATTACATAGAGGAAAATTATTCCTTCATCCCCCTCCTGCCAGAGGAACAGTTTCAGGTAGAGAGTGACGGCCTGCACTGGACTGCAGAGACAGCCAGGAACATATTGGAGCACTGGGCACGATATTTAAACTTGTAGTGAGTGAACACCCGAGAAAGGGTGCCCATAGGCTTGTTGTGAATCTTTCCAAACATTTTAGTGTCTCTCCCTCACAGTCATCCCTGCTCATGAAAGGCCTCACGTTTATTCCGTCTGTCCAAAAAATGAAAGACTTCAAACATCAGCTTAGACTGGATTTACAAAAATTTCATAGAAGAATAAAATTAGAGGTTTTTTTTGAGGGCAAAAAGACTAAAAAACAAAAATTACCTTTCACACACAATTCGGATTGGACTCCAGCCTTGAGCAGACTTCCCAAGCAAGTAGGCCAGCTGATCACAGCTGATGAGTATGCCTTTAAAAATCTGAATTGGAGCTTGAAACCAAGGCCCAATCTCCAGAGAGAGGAACTGAGAGCCTTGAACACACTTAAAAACCTCAGAGAAATTGTTATTAAACCTGCTGACAAGGGAAATGCCATTGTCATCATGGATAGAGAGCAATATGTCTGGGAGGGAGAGAGACAATTAAACATCAGTGACCACTACAAACCCTTAGAGAAACCCATTTATTTTGAAACCATGAAACAGGTTAGAAAAATCTTAGAACAGATGTATGACAAGGGCATCATTAACTCAAAACAGAGGGAATATTTAAGTGGCAGTGGCACTCCTCGAATGAGAAGATTTTATTTATTGCCAAAGATTCACAAGGAACCTGAAAAATGGAGTATTCCACACGAGATTCCACCCGGCAGACCCATAGTGTCTGATTGCAACAGTGAAACTTATCAGACAGCTGAGTACATCGAGTATTTTCTTAACCCCATCTCTCAGAAACACCCGAGCTATTTGAAGGACACTTATGATTTCATCCAGAAAGTTAAAGACATCAGTATTCCCAGAGGAGCCTTTTTATTCACCATAGATATTGATAGCCTATATACGAACATAGAAACTGAAGCAGGCCTCCAGGCAGTCCAGGAGTGCATGCTTCAATACTCAGACCCAAAAAGGCCTGACGATTATATTTTAAAATTATTAGATATAAACCTAACTAAAAATGATTTTGAATTTAATTCTAAATATTATTTGCAAGTGAAAGGCACAGCCATGGGCAAAAAGTTTGCCCCTTCCTACGCGAACATCTTCATGGCGAGATGGGAACAATCGGCTCTGGGCTCGTGCACAAAAAGGCCTCTGCATTACTTTAGATTTCTGGATGATATATGGGGAGTGTGGTCTTACTCCATGGATGATTTTAAGGACTTTGCAGAACACTTGAATACCCATCAGAGATCTATAACAATTAAATATACAATTGACCCCACAGAGGTCAACTTTCTAGATGTGGTGTCATATAAGGGACAGAAATTTGAAGAGACAGGACAGCTAGACTTTAAAGTGTATTTCAAAGAAACGGACACGCATTCCTTACTGCACAAACACAGCTTCCATCCTAAACATACATTTAAAGGGATAGTAAAATCTCAATTACTCAGATTTCACAGGATATGCACAGAACATTCCTGTTTTATGGAAGCAACCAAAATTCTGTTCAGGGCCCTGAGGGACAGGGGATACTCAAGGTCCTTCTTAAGAAGGGCCCTAAAGACTTTTCTCCTCCCCAGGACTCCAAGGAACCCTACAGAGGGTGAAAAAACAAAAATTATACCATTAGTGTCCAATTTCTCGTTAATGAGCAAACAATTAAACCGTGCAGCTAAATCTAACTTTGAAAGGTTTTTTGAAAACACTCCCTTCCTGCAGAAACACAAGCAAATAGCTGCCTATAGGAGAAATACAAATTTAGCAGACATGCTAGTGAATAGCAAACTCAGACCTATGGCACCGCAGAACAAAAAGTTAATCTGTAAATACTTTGATCAGAAAAAATGGGTATTCAATCGTGCAACAAAACAAGTCTTTCAAGTCCCACAGCAACTCACTCCAGTAACACAGAACTGCATTTATTTGATTTATTGTGCAAAGTGTTCCAAACAATATGTAGGCCAGACAAAAAATGCTTTAAGGGTCCGGGTCTATCAGCACACACACAACATAAAAAATAAAATAGAAAAACGTAGACACGTAGTCCAGCACTTCCTTACCCACGGCCTTGAGGCCTTCAGGGTGACTGGACTTCAGTCTGACCCATTTTGGTCGCTGTGTGATAGACTGAAATTTGAAAGATTATGGATCATGAGACTTGATACAAAATTTCCAAGAGGTCTTAATGAGACTTAGGAGATCCACCTGACCCTAACCCAAACCTAAACCTAACCAACTAACCATAACACAACCTAAACCTAACCAACTCACCATACCCAAAACCTAAAACCTACCAGACACCCCGGGATTCATACCCTGGATTTTACAGACCCATCCTGCACAAACCTAAACTTAACCAGACCTAAAACTGAATAACCCTGGCCTCAATAGCCCTATGAACAGCCTTTAACAGTTGGCCTGCTGTGACCTCTCTTGGTCTTTATGTGATTTGGGGGTGACCAGTGGAGGGATGGACCGTGCACAACCCAGAGTGGGACCCTCAGGGTCCTATCCTGGGAAAACACTCTTTTTTCCTAACTAAAAATGATTTTGAATTTAATTCTAAATATTATTTGCAAGTGAAAGGCACAGCCATGGGCAAAAAGTTTGCCCCTTCCTACGCGAACATCTTCATGGCGAGATGGGAACAATCGGCTCTGGGCTCGTGCACAAAAAGGCCTCTGCATTACTTTAGATTTCTGGATGATATATGGGGAGTGTGGTCTTACTCCATGGATGATTTTAAGGACTTTGCAGAACACTTGAATACCCATCAGAGATCAATAACAATTAAATATACAATTGACCCCACAGAGGTCAACTTTCTAGATGTGGTGTCATATAAGGGACAGAAATTTGAAGAGACAGGACAGCTAGACTTTAAAGTGTATTTCAAAGAAACGGACACGCATTCCTTACTGCACAAACACAGCTTCCATCCTAAACATACATTTAAAGGGATAGTAAAATCTCAATTACTCAGATTTCACAGGATATGCACAGAACATTCCTGTTTTATGGAAGCAACCAAAATTCTGTTCAGGGCCCTGAGGGACAGGGGATACTCAAGGTCCTTCTTAAGAAGGGCCCTAAAGACTTTTCTCCTCCCCAGGACTCCAAGGAACCCTACAGAGGGTGAAAAAACAAAAATTATACCATTAGTGTCCAATTTCTCGTTAATGAGCAAACAACTAAACCGTGCAGCTAAATCTAACTTTGAAAGGTTTTTTGAAAACACTCCCTTCCTGCAGAAACACAAGCAAATAGCTGCCTATAGGAGAAATACAAATTTAGCAGACATGCTAGTGAATAGCAAACTCAGACCTATGGCACCGCAGAACAAAAAGTTAATCTGTAAATACTTTGATCAGAAAAAATGGGTATTCAATCGTGCAACAAAACAAGTCTTTCAAGTCCCACAGCAACTCACTCCAGTAACACAGAACTGCATTTATTTGATTTATTGTGCAAAGTGTTCCAAACAATATGTAGGCCAGACAAAAAATGCTTTAAGGGTCCGGGTCTATCAGCACACACACAACATAAAAAATAAAATAGAAAAACGTAGACACGTAGTCCAGCACTTCCTTACCCACGGCCTTGAGGCCTTCAGGGTGACTGGACTTCAGTCTGACCCATTTTGGTCGCTGTGTGATAGACTGAAATTTGAAAGATTATGGATCATGAGACTTGATACAAAATTTCCAAGAGGTCTTAATGAGACTTAGGAGATCCACCTGACCCTAACCCAAACCTAAACCTAACCAACTAACCATAACACAACCTAAACCTAACCAACTCACCATACCCAAAACCTAAAACCTACCAGACACCCCGGGATTCATACCCTGGATTTTACAGACCCATCCTGCACAAACCTAAACTTAACCAGACCTAAAACTGAATAACCCTGGCCTCAATAGCCCTATGAACAGCCTTTAACAGTTGGCCTGCTGTGACCTCTCTTGGTCTTTATGTGATTTGGGGGTGACCAGTGGAGGGATGGACCGTGCACAACCCAGAGTGGGACCCTCAGGGTCCTATCCTGGGAAAACACTCTTTTTTCCTAACCCAGCCTGAGCCTCCCTCTCTGGGCCCTCTCTTCTCATGACCTCTAGTGGGTACTCAGCGGAACCACACTTTATGGGCTGTCATAATATAGTATATTTTATTTTTTTAGCGTTTATTCCCATTAAAATAAATAAATAAATATACACCCTAATACATATTAAAAAATAAAAATATGAATACATACTTCATGGGCACTAGAATTCATGGTTTTCATGGATCACTTATAAAGACACACGAGGATAAATATAATACAGTATAAAAAGCATAAAAAAGCATAAAGATAAAATTATAAATACTTCAAGGGCACTAGAAGAGATATATATATTTTTCAGTGATTATCTATAAAAACAGAAAGAGATGATTGTGAAAAACATACAGAAAAAGAACTGAATATACATACATATACAATAAATATAAATACATATGAGGCACTAGAGGGTTTTAAGAGTCATAAAGGATTAAAAAACATTATTTATGACTACTTAGAGCACATTTGAGGGATGCATTATTTTTTTGATACATGCAGACTGAGGAGCTGCATTTCTCAAATTGAAAGAGGCAAAGAGCATCGTTTAGATTTGAAAAAAAGCAACGGAAAAAATTCCTTCTATATAAAAAAAAGCAATATGCATCGATTTAAAATATAAGAATAAAAATTAAAAATAAAAATGCAACGTACATAATTCAAATTTGAAAATGCATCGTGTGCCTGTTTGGTTTGAATATTGTATTGGTTTGAAGGGATTGGTGGATGGCGTGTCAGTGACGTCATCGACTGGCTTTGATATACCTAACGGGACGCAGTTTGAATCAGAAGGATTGTTGGACTGCTTGCAGTAACATCTTGGTTGGTGATCTAGTAAAACGGTTATTTTGTATCTCGAGATAAAACAGAAAATTTAAAAGTTCTAGCCTGCCTGAAGAAGATACATCAAAGTATCGAAACGTCGCGATATAGGCTTGAACACAGAGACATTTATTTTCCTAAAAGAAAAAAATATATATTTTTGTTTTTTCCATTATTTTGAAATTTTATTTTGATCTTTTCCCTTTGATCTTTTTCTTTTGATTTTCATATATAATCACACATCTAGTGTTGGTTCATTTCCTACTGTTTAAAAAAAACACAACGAAATCCAAAGAAGGTTGGTTCATCTCTTTATTGTAAAAAAAGCACAAGAAAATCCAAAAAAAAGTTTAAAAAATAAAAAAAGACAAAAAAAACATTTTTTTTAAATTTTAAGAAATAGAAAAAAGATTAAAACAATATACAGTTGTTGATCTGATCGTTCAATAAATTAAGGATGGTGTTCGTCTTTCAGAACAAGGGTCGTTTCACGACCCCTCGAGCGCGTTTGATCCCTCACAGAGACAGCAGGGATTTCCCCAGACGGGGACGATTTATGAGGGACGATTATTTTGTCGAGCGATCTCGTGACTTCCCATACGAGGTCGTCGGACACGAAGAATCACTCGCGGGTTACAGTAACAGAGTACAGAATGAAACTCGATCGGAGAACAGTGTAAATCCTTTCCGTCGTCAGTCACGTGATCGACGCCCTTTAAATCGGGGATTTAAACCCAAACGAAAGAGAGTGACTTTTGGGGAAAATAGGATTATTTACCCCACTGAGGAGAACAGATTTACTGACCAGAGATACAGAAACACACAATATTCTCCTCGTAACGTAGAGAAGAACAGGAGACGTGAGAATGGCCAGTTTGCACAAAATTATGCTCACCAGAAAAAAAGAATGGGCCAAAAAACTCACTTTGATTCACAGAAAAAATCAGAATACTCTCCTGCTTCTCCCACTGTTCGGAGAATTATTAAGAATATGTATCATCTGATCAGATCTGTCCATCACCTCAGTAATATTGACACACGGGTAGAAAATAACCAGCCTGTCACTCTGAAAAGGTTAACTGAGCTTCTTAAGAGTGTGATCAAACCCTTTGCCCCCACAATGTCCACAAAAGAATTGCTGGAGGGTAATGCAAAGAACTGGGCGTTTACGACACAGTTGGTGTTACAACAACACTATGAAGATATCATAGAGCACACACTGGGGATCTTACGGGGAGAGACACAGAGAAAAGACTGGTTACACGCTTTTGAGATCGCTGTCAAATGGGCGATGCGAAACTTTGGCAAAAGGATCTCCCAGAGGGCAATTCAGCAGGCCGAAACTTTGGTCCTGACCGAATTGCGTTCTGGGACTCCATCCGGGTCTAAGGTACCATCGAATTCTGAAACCGGTAGCAACAGAACATTTGCTCAGGTGGTTAGTGGTGCAGATCAAGCCTCGGTTCAGCAGGGGACAGAAACGGTCAACACAGGGGTGGTCAGACCTAGAACAGGGGTCACACACATCCAGATACAGACATCGCCCACTTTAATGTCAGGCTGGTCTCCTATGAGGAACGACTGGCTTTTGGGAGATGATTTTCCACCTCTGAACCCTCCTGTACAGGCCCCTATACAGTCTCCTAAGGGGAAGAGAATAGAAAAGAAAAAACACCTGACAGAACAGAGACCAAAAACTCCACCAGTCTTTATAGAACAAGCTGAGAAAAATCTCTTAGTGAGTTTTGACGATGATGATGAGGAGGAGGAGGATCAGTTAACTCCTGCACAGGGAGATAGACTGGATGATTTAGATGAGATTACGGGTCATCTGTCACAGGAACTTTTCTCTCCTTTTGCCCCCTCTGAGGCTGAGGCCCCGATAACCACTGGCCTGCCTTCTCTGGTCCCCATTGTAGCCAGTACGGTGTATGCAGTAAATCCTCTAACGGACACAGCTGAGAGTGCCCAGATCTTCCAAAATCCATCAGGGTCCCCAAATCTCTCAGACTTTGATTTCTCAGAATATTCTGTGACATCTCTTCAACTAGGGGCTCCTCACGGGACAGAGAGGGGGGAAACTTCCAAAAAAATGGAAAAAATTATCTCTGAAACAGAAAAAAACAGACAAGCAGAGAAAATGAGTAAAACAGTTGAAATCTCTGCAGCCGACATTCAAAGTCAAAGAGTACTACATAAGCCGTACACGCACCTTAGAACTAACAAGAAGTTCAACGAGTGGAAACTGGCACTCAAAGAGAAACACGTGGTCATCGGGGACTCTAATTTGAGCAGGATTCCCGCTTTTGACATTCCAGATTTACAGATTGACAGTTTTCCAGGGGCTAAATTGCAGCACGCTGCCAATCTGATAGAAAAAGCTACAGTAGAGACAAAAGTAGAAAAGATAGTCTTAGCGTTTGGCCTGAATAACCGCACACAGAGATTACGCATCTCAGCGATGAGAGAGTGTGCCAGATTGAGTCAGGTGGCACAAGAGAGACTACCAGAGGCCCAACTGTGGATCCCCCTGATCAATATCCCCCAATCTCTCCCAGAAGGAGAAAAAATATTTTTAGATGAACTGAACAATTACATAGAGGAAAATTATTCCTTCATCCCCCTCCTGCCAGAGGAACAGTTTCAGGTAGAGAGTGACGGCCTGCACTGGACTGCAGAGACAGCCAGGAACATATTGGAGCACTGGGCACGATATTTAAACTTGTAGTGAGTGAACACCCGAGAAAGGGTGCCCATAGGCTTGTTGTGAATCTTTCCAAACATTTTAGTGTCTCTCCCTCACAGTCATCCCTGCTCATGAAAGGCCTCACGTTTATTCCGTCTGTCCAAAAAATGAAAGACTTCAAACATCAGCTTAGACTGGATTTACAAAAATTTCATAGAAGAATAAAATTAGAGGTTTTTTTTGAGGGCAAAAAGACTAAAAAACAAAAATTACCTTTCACACACAATTCGGATTGGACTCCAGCCTTGAGCAGACTTCCCAAGCAAGTAGGCCAGCTGATCACAGCTGATGAGTATGCCTTTAAAAATCTGAATTGGAGCTTGAAACCAAGGCCCAATCTCCAGAGAGAGGAACTGAGAGCCTTGAACACACTTAAAAACCTCAGAGAAATTGTTATTAAACCTGCTGACAAGGGAAATGCCATTGTCATCATGGATAGAGAGCAATATGTCTGGGAGGGAGAGAGACAATTAAACATCAGTGACCACTACAAACCCTTAGAGAAACCCATTTATTTTGAAACCATGAAACAGGTTAGAAAAATCTTAGAACAGATGTATGACAAGGGCATCATTAACTCAAAACAGAGGGAATATTTAAGTGGCAGTGGCACTCCTCGAATGAGAAGATTTTATTTATTGCCAAAGATTCACAAGGAACCTGAAAAATGGAGTATTCCACACGAGATTCCACCCGGCAGACCCATAGTGTCTGATTGCAACAGTGAAACTTATCAGACAGCTGAGTACATCGAGTATTTTCTTAACCCCATCTCTCAGAAACACCCGAGCTATTTGAAGGACACTTATGATTTCATCCAGAAAGTTAAAGACATCAGTATTCCCAGAGGAGCCTTTTTATTCACCATAGATATTGATAGCCTATATACGAACATAGAAACTGAAGCAGGCCTCCAGGCAGTCCAGGAGTGCATGCTTCAATACTCAGACCCAAAAAGGCCTGACGATTATATTTTAAAATTATTAGATATAAACCTAACTAAAAATGATTTTGAATTTAATTCTAAATATTATTTGCAAGTGAAAGGCACAGCCATGGGCAAAAAGTTTGCCCCTTCCTACGCGAACATCTTCATGGCGAGATGGGAACAATCGGCTCTGGGCTCGTGCACAAAAAGGCCTCTGCATTACTTTAGATTTCTGGATGATATATGGGGAGTGTGGTCTTACTCCATGGATGATTTTAAGGACTTTGCAGAACACTTGAATACCCATCAGAGATCAATAACAATTAAATATACAATTGACCCCACAGAGGTCAACTTTCTAGATGTGGTGTCATATAAGGGACAGAAATTTGAAGAGACAGGACAGCTAGACTTTAAAGTGTATTTCAAAGAAACGGACACGCATTCCTTACTGCACAAACACAGCTTCCATCCTAAACATACATTTAAAGGGATAGTAAAATCTCAATTACTCAGATTTCACAGGATATGCACAGAACATTCCTGTTTTATGGAAGCAACCAAAATTCTGTTCAGGGCCCTGAGGGACAGGGGATACTCAAGGTCCTTCTTAAGAAGGGCCCTAAAGACTTTTCTCCTCCCCAGGACTCCAAGGAACCCTACAGAGGGTGAAAAAACAAAAATTATACCATTAGTGTCCAATTTCTCGTTAATGAGCAAACAACTAAACCGTGCAGCTAAATCTAACTTTGAAAGGTTTTTTGAAAACACTCCCTTCCTGCAGAAACACAAGCAAATAGCTGCCTATAGGAGAAATACAAATTTAGCAGACATGCTAGTGAATAGCAAACTCAGACCTATGGCACCGCAGAACAAAAAGTTAATCTGTAAATACTTTGATCAGAAAAAATGGGTATTCAATCGTGCAACAAAACAAGTCTTTCAAGTCCCACAGCAACTCACTCCAGTAACACAGAACTGCATTTATTTGATTTATTGTGCAAAGTGTTCCAAACAATATGTAGGCCAGACAAAAAATGCTTTAAGGGTCCGGGTCTATCAGCACACACACAACATAAAAAATAAAATAGAAAAACGTAGACACGTAGTCCAGCACTTCCTTACCCACGGCCTTGAGGCCTTCAGGGTGACTGGACTTCAGTCTGACCCATTTTGGTCGCTGTGTGATAGACTGAAATTTGAAAGATTATGGATCATGAGACTTGATACAAAATTTCCAAGAGGTCTTAATGAGACTTAGGAGATCCACCTGACCCTAACCCAAACCTAAACCTAACCAACTAACCATAACACAACCTAAACCTAACCAACTCACCATACCCAAAACCTAAAACCTACCAGACACCCCGGGATTCATACCCTGGATTTTACAGACCCATCCTGCACAAACCTAAACTTAACCAGACCTAAAACTGAATAACCCTGGCCTCAATAGCCCTATGAACAGCCTTTAACAGTTGGCCTGCTGTGACCTCTCTTGGTCTTTATGTGATTTGGGGGTGACCAGTGGAGGGATGGACCGTGCACAACCCAGAGTGGGACCCTCAGGGTCCTATCCTGGGAAAACACTCTTTTTTCCTAACCCAGCCTGAGCCTCCCTCTCTGGGCCCTCTCTTCTCATGACCTCTAGTGGGTACTCAGCGGAACCACACTTTATGGGCTGTCATAATATAGTATATTTTATTTTTTTAGCGTTTATTCCCATTAAAATAAATAAATAAATATACACCCTAATACATATTAAAAAATAAAAATATGAATACATACTTCATGGGCACTAGAATTCATGGTTTTCATGGATCACTTATAAAGACACACGAGGATAAATATAATACAGTATAAAAAGCATAAAAAAGCATAAAGATAAAATTATAAATACTTCAAGGGCACTAGAAGAGATATATATATTTTTCAGTGATTATCTATAAAAACAGAAAGAGATGATTGTGAAAAACATACAGAAAAAGAACTGAATATACATACATATACAATAAATATAAATACATATGAGGCACTAGAGGGTTTTAAGAGTCATAAAGGATTAAAAAACATTATTTATGACTACTTAGAGCACATTTGAGGGATGCATTATTTTTTTGATACATGCAGACTGAGGAGCTGCATTTCTCAAATTGAAAGAGGCAAAGAGCATCGTTTAGATTTGAAAAAAAGCAACGGAAAAAATTCCTTCTATATAAAAAAAAGCAATATGCATCGATTTAAAATATAAGAATAAAAATTAAAAATAAAAATGCAACGTACATAATTCAAATTTGAAAATGCATCGTGTGCCTGTTTGGTTTGAATATTGTATTGGTTTGAAGGGATTGGTGGATGGCGTGTCAGTGACGTCATCGACTGGCTTTGATATACCTAACGGGACGCAGTTTGAATCAGAAGGATTGTTGGACTGCTTGCAGTAACATCTTGGTTGGTGATCTAGTAAAACGGTTATTTTGTATCTCGAGATAAAACAGAAAATTTAAAAGTTCTAGCCTGCCTGAAGAAGATACATCAAAGTATCGAAACGTCGCGATATAGGCTTGAACACAGAGACATTTATTTTCCTAAAAGAAAAAAATATATATTTTTGTTTTTTCCATTATTTTGAAATTTTATTTTGATCTTTTCCCTTTGATCTTTTTCTTTTGATTTTCATATATAATCACACATCTAGTGTTGGTTCATTTCCTACTGTTTAAAAAAAACACAACGAAATCCAAAGAAGGTTGGTTCATCTCTTTATTGTAAAAAAAGCACAAGAAAATCCAAAAAAAAGTTTAAAAAATAAAAAAAGACAAAAAAAACATTTTTTTTAAATTTTAAGAAATAGAAAAAAGATTAAAACAATATACAGTTGTTGATCTGATCGTTCAATAAATTAAGGATGGTGTTCGTCTTTCAGAACAAGGGTCGTTTCACGACCCCTCGAGCGCGTTTGATCCCTCACAGAGACAGCAGGGATTTCCCCAGACGGGGACGATTTATGAGGGACGATTATTTTGTCGAGCGATCTCGTGACTTCCCATACGAGGTCGTCGGACACGAAGAATCACTCGCGGGTTACAGTAACAGAGTACAGAATGAAACTCGATCGGAGAACAGTGTAAATCCTTTCCGTCGTCAGTCACGTGATCGACGCCCTTTAAATCGGGGATTTAAACCCAAACGAAAGAGAGTGACTTTTGGGGAAAATAGGATTATTTACCCCACTGAGGAGAACAGATTTACTGACCAGAGATACAGAAACACACAATATTCTCCTCGTAACGTAGAGAAGAACAGGAGACGTGAGAATGGCCAGTTTGCACAAAATTATGCTCACCAGAAAAAAAGAATGGGCCAAAAAACTCACTTTGATTCACAGAAAAAATCAGAATACTCTCCTGCTTCTCCCACTTTTCGGAGAATTATTAAGAATATGTATCATCTGATCAGATCTGTCCATCACCTCAGTAATATTGACACACGGGTAGAAAATAACCAGCCTGTCACTCTGAAAAGGTTAACTGAGCTTCTTAAGAGTGTGATCAAACCCTTTGCCCCCACAATGTCCACAAAAGAATTGCTGGAGGGTAATGCAAAGAACTGGGCGTTTACGACACAGTTGGTGTTACAACAACACTATGAAGATATCATAGAGCACACACTGGGGATCTTACGGGGAGAGACACAGAGAAAAGACTGGTTACACGCTTTTGAGATCGCTGTCAAATGGGCGATGCGAAACTTTGGCAAAAGGATCTCCCAGAGGGCAATTCAGCAGGCCGAAACTTTGGTCCTGACCGAATTGCGTTCTGGGACTCCATCCGGGTCTAAGGTACCATCGAATTCTGAAACCGGTAGCAACAGAACATTTGCTCAGGTGGTTAGTGGTGCAGATCAAGCCTCGGTTCAGCAGGGGACAGAAACGGTCAACACAGGGGTGGTCAGACCTAGAACAGGGGTCACACACATCCAGATACAGACATCGCCCACTTTAATGTCAGGCTGGTCTCCTATGAGGAACGACTGGCTTTTGGGAGATGATTTTCCACCTCTGAACCCTCCTGTACAGGCCCCTATACAGTCTCCTAAGGGGAAGAGAATAGAAAAGAAAAAACACCTGACAGAACAGAGACCAAAAACTCCACCAGTCTTTATAGAACAAGCTGAGAAAAATCTCTTAGTGAGTTTTGACGATGATGATGAGGAGGAGGAGGATCAGTTAACTCCTGCACAGGGAGATAGACTGGATGATTTAGATGAGATTACGGGTCATCTGTCACAGGAACTTTTCTCTCCTTTTGCCCCCTCTGAGGCTGAGGCCCCGATAACCACTGGCCTGCCTTCTCTGGTCCCCATTGTAGCCAGTACGGTGTATGCAGTAAATCCTCTAACGGACACAGCTGAGAGTGCCCAGATCTTCCAAAATCCATCAGGGTCCCCAAATCTCTCAGACTTTGATTTCTCAGAATATTCTGTGACATCTCTTCAACTAGGGGCTCCTCACGGGACAGAGAGGGGGGAAACTTCCAAAAAAATGGAAAAAATTATCTCTGAAACAGAAAAAAACAGACAAGCAGAGAAAATGAGTAAAACAGTTGAAATCTCTGCAGCCGACATTCAAAGTCAAAGAGTACTACATAAGCCGTACACGCACCTTAGAACTAACAAGAAGTTCAACGAGTGGAAACTGGCACTCAAAGAGAAACACGTGGTCATCGGGGACTCTAATTTGAGCAGGATTCCCGCTTTTGACATTCCAGATTTACAGATTGACAGTTTTCCAGGGGCTAAATTGCAGCACGCTGCCAATCTGATAGAAAAAGCTACAGTAGAGACAAAAGTAGAAAAGATAGTCTTAGCGTTTGGCCTGAATAACCGCACACAGAGATTACGCATCTCAGCGATGAGAGAGTGTGCCAGATTGAGTCAGGTGGCACAAGAGAGACTACCAGAGGCCCAACTGTGGATCCCCCTGATCAATATCCCCCAATCTCTCCCAGAAGGAGAAAAAATATTTTTAGATGAACTGAACAATTACATAGAGGAAAATTATTCCTTCATCCCCCTCCTGCCAGAGGAACAGTTTCAGGTAGAGAGTGACGGCCTGCACTGGACTGCAGAGACAGCCAGGAACATATTGGAGCACTGGGCACGATATTTAAACTTGTAGTGAGTGAACACCCGAGAAAGGGTGCCCATAGGCTTGTTGTGAATCTTTCCAAACATTTTAGTGTCTCTCCCTCACAGTCATCCCTGCTCATGAAAGGCCTCACGTTTATTCCGTCTGTCCAAAAAATGAAAGACTTCAAACATCAGCTTAGACTGGATTTACAAAAATTTCATAGAAGAATAAAATTAGAGGTTTTTTTTGAGGGCAAAAAGACTAAAAAACAAAAATTACCTTTCACACACAATTCGGATTGGACTCCAGCCTTGAGCAGACTTCCCAAGCAAGTAGGCCAGCTGATCACAGCTGATGAGTATGCCTTTAAAAATCTGAATTGGAGCTTGAAACCAAGGCCCAATCTCCAGAGAGAGGAACTGAGAGCCTTGAACACACTTAAAAACCTCAGAGAAATTGTTATTAAACCTGCTGACAAGGGAAATGCCATTGTCATCATGGATAGAGAGCAATATGTCTGGGAGGGAGAGAGACAATTAAACATCAGTGACCACTACAAACCCTTAGAGAAACCCATTTATTTTGAAACCATGAAACAGGTTAGAAAAATCTTAGAACAGATGTATGACAAGGGCATCATTAACTCAAAACAGAGGGAATATTTAAGTGGCAGTGGCACTCCTCGAATGAGAAGATTTTATTTATTGCCAAAGATTCACAAGGAACCTGAAAAATGGAGTATTCCACACGAGATTCCACCCGGCAGACCCATAGTGTCTGATTGCAACAGTGAAACTTATCAGACAGCTGAGTACATCGAGTATTTTCTTAACCCCATCTCTCAGAAACACCCGAGCTATTTGAAGGACACTTATGATTTCATCCAGAAAGTTAAAGACATCAGTATTCCCAGAGGAGCCTTTTTATTCACCATAGATATTGATAGCCTATATACGAACATAGAAACTGAAGCAGGCCTCCAGGCAGTCCAGGAGTGCATGCTTCAATACTCAGACCCAAAAAGGCCTGACGATTATATTTTAAAATTATTAGATATAAACCTAACTAAAAATGATTTTGAATTTAATTCTAAATATTATTTGCAAGTGAAAGGCACAGCCATGGGCAAAAAGTTTGCCCCTTCCTACGCGAACATCTTCATGGCGAGATGGGAACAATCGGCTCTGGGCTCGTGCACAAAAAGGCCTCTGCATTACTTTAGATTTCTGGATGATATATGGGGAGTGTGGTCTTACTCCATGGATGATTTTAAGGACTTTGCAGAACACTTGAATACCCATCAGAGATCAATAACAATTAAATATACAATTGACCCCACAGAGGTCAACTTTCTAGATGTGGTGTCATATAAGGGACAGAAATTTGAAGAGACAGGACAGCTAGACTTTAAAGTGTATTTCAAAGAAACGGACACGCATTCCTTACTGCACAAACACAGCTTCCATCCTAAACATACATTTAAAGGGATAGTAAAATCTCAATTACTCAGATTTCACAGGATATGCACAGAACATTCCTGTTTTATGGAAGCAACCAAAATTCTGTTCAGGGCCCTGAGGGACAGGGGATACTCAAGGTCCTTCTTAAGAAGGGCCCTAAAGACTTTTCTCCTCCCCAGGACTCCAAGGAACCCTACAGAGGGTGAAAAAACAAAAATTATACCATTAGTGTCCAATTTCTCGTTAATGAGCAAACAACTAAACCGTGCAGCTAAATCTAACTTTGAAAGGTTTTTTGAAAACACTCCCTTCCTGCAGAAACACAAGCAAATAGCTGCCTATAGGAGAAATACAAATTTAGCAGACATGCTAGTGAATAGCAAACTCAGACCTATGGCACCGCAGAACAAAAAGTTAATCTGTAAATACTTTGATCAGAAAAAATGGGTATTCAATCGTGCAACAAAACAAGTCTTTCAAGTCCCACAGCAACTCACTCCAGTAACACAGAACTGCATTTATTTGATTTATTGTGCAAAGTGTTCCAAACAATATGTAGGCCAGACAAAAAATGCTTTAAGGGTCCGGGTCTATCAGCACACACACAACATAAAAAATAAAATAGAAAAACGTAGACACGTAGTCCAGCACTTCCTTACCCACGGCCTTGAGGCCTTCAGGGTGACTGGACTTCAGTCTGACCCATTTTGGTCGCTGTGTGATAGACTGAAATTTGAAAGATTATGGATCATGAGACTTGATACAAAATTTCCAAGAGGTCTTAATGAGACTTAGGAGATCCACCTGACCCTAACCCAAACCTAAACCTAACCAACTAACCATAACACAACCTAAACCTAACCAACTCACCATACCCAAAACCTAAAACCTACCAGACACCCCGGGATTCATACCCTGGATTTTACAGACCCATCCTGCACAAACCTAAACTTAACCAGACCTAAAACTGAATAACCCTGGCCTCAATAGCCCTATGAACAGCCTTTAACAGTTGGCCTGCTGTGACCTCTCTTGGTCTTTATGTGATTTGGGGGTGACCAGTGGAGGGATGGACCGTGCACAACCCAGAGTGGGACCCTCAGGGTCCTATCCTGGGAAAACACTCTTTTTTCCTAACCCAGCCTGAGCCTCCCTCTCTGGGCCCTCTCTTCTCATGACCTCTAGTGGGTACTCAGCGGAACCACACTTTATGGGCTGTCATAATATAGTATATTTTATTTTTTTAGCGTTTATTCCCATTAAAATAAATAAATAAATATACACCCTAATACATATTAAAAAATAAAAATATGAATACATACTTCATGGGCACTAGAATTCATGGTTTTCATGGATCACTTATAAAGACACACGAGGATAAATATAATACAGTATAAAAAGCATAAAAAAGCATAAAGATAAAATTATAAATACTTCAAGGGCACTAGAAGAGATATATATATTTTTCAGTGATTATCTATAAAAACAGAAAGAGATGATTGTGAAAAACATACAGAAAAAGAACTGAATATACATACATATACAATAAATATAAATACATATGAGGCACTAGAGGGTTTTAAGAGTCATAAAGGATTAAAAAACATTATTTATGACTACTTAGAGCACATTTGAGGGATGCATTATTTTTTTGATACATGCAGACTGAGGAGCTGCATTTCTCAAATTGAAAGAGGCAAAGAGCATCGTTTAGATTTGAAAAAAAGCAACGGAAAAAATTCCTTCTATATAAAAAAAAGCAATATGCATCGATTTAAAATATAAGAATAAAAATTAAAAATAAAAATGCAACGTACATAATTCAAATTTGAAAATGCATCGTGTGCCTGTTTGGTTTGAATATTGTATTGGTTTGAAGGGATTGGTGGATGGCGTGTCAGTGACGTCATCGACTGGCTTTGATATACCTAACGGGACGCAGTTTGAATCAGAAGGATTGTTGGACTGCTTGCAGTAACATCTTGGTTGGTGATCTAGTAAAACGGTTATTTTGTATCTCGAGATAAAACAGAAAATTTAAAAGTTCTAGCCTGCCTGAAGAAGATACATCAAAGTATCGAAACGTCGCGATATAGGCTTGAACACAGAGACATTTATTTTCCTAAAAGAAAAAAATATATATTTTTGTTTTTTCCATTATTTTGAAATTTTATTTTGATCTTTTCCCTTTGATCTTTTTCTTTTGATTTTCATATA
>NW_026775059.1:5000-29021 GCF_963082965.1 Carassius carassius
AACAAAGAGCAACTAAAAAAACCCGTAAAGAGAAGCACTGCAGGGACACCCTGCACCCGTGGTGGCCCTTCTGGCTCCTGATGGGGAGGAGGACTCATATCCTTGTCCCTTTCAAAAGACGGGATCAACTCACTCCAGCAACCTTCTCTTCTCTGACCACTCAGATCAACATCGACGAAAATCCCCATGCTACCCTTGACTCCAGGGAGTTTACCTAACCGACACATCAATACGAAACGTAAACTAACAGACTGGAACCTTAAAATCAGCAAAAAATTCGTCATAATCGGTGACTCAAACTTAGCTAGGTTCCCAGCATCCGACTGCCCCGATCTGCAGGTAGAAAGCTACCCGGGGGCTAAGATTCACCATGCGGGCACGCTGATTGAGAAAGCTATACTCGAGACGGTACCAGAAAAAATGATTGTTGCGTTTGGTCTTAACAACAGACAACAGAGATACCGCATGTCAGCCACCACTGAATTGCAGAAGGCGTACAGTATTATAAAGAAGAGAATGCCTGGGACAGAGATTCTATTCCCTCTCATCAACTTTTCGAGGACCCTCCCCCAGGGGGAACAGGGTATACTAGAGCACTTGAACACTCATATAAAGAATCACTTGAATTCCATACCTGCACTTCCGTCAGCACTCTTTCACGTTGAGGGTGATGGTGTCCACTGGAAACCAGCGACAGCGAGGGCCATCCTTGAACTCTGGATGACAGCGTTAAACTGCCGTTCAGCACAAGCCCAATAGGTGGCTCCAACAAACTCATTATAAACCTTTCGCGGTCGCTGGTTCTCAGTGAAGAACAAACCTCAGTGCTGACAAAAGGACTCTCTTTTATTCCTACTCCGCACGGTTTTAAGACACAAAGAATAGAATTGTTAAAAGACCTTCAAACGTATCATCGCAGACTGAAACTAGAAACCTTTTTTGAAGGGAAGAGTATCTCGAAAAAGAAACTCCCTTTTACTCACGCCTCAGATTGGTTGCCAGTGTTGTCCAGCCTCCCCAAAGAAATATCAAACATCATTAGAGCTGATTTATATGCATACAAACACATCAATTGGGGTATCAAAGAAAACAGAAACGTATCGAAGGGAGAGATGAAAGCTATTTTAGATTTACAAAAGAACAGAGATATCGTCATAAAACCGGCGGATAAAGGTAACTCTACAGTGATTTTAGACAGAGATCAGTATATTTATGAAGCTAAGAGACAACTAGCTGTGAGTGACCACTATCGGGCTCTTGAAGAACCGATATATACAGAGACCATCGATGAAGTAAGAGAAATTTTAGAAGAAATGTGCTCGAAGAAAATCATTAATGGGGCTCAGAAGGAATATTTAATAGGTGACGGCCCACCTAGGCCTAGAAGATTTTATTTATTACCTAAAATACATAAGGCACCCAAGGGCTGGAGTATCCCCTTTCAGATACCTCCAGGAAGACCTATCGTCTCGGATTGTAACAGTGAAACTTACTATGTTGCTGAGTATCTAGAGCACTTTCTCATCCCTCTTTCTATCAGACACCCCAGTTATCTAAAAGACACATATGATTTTATTTCCAAAATTGGCAGATTAAAAATTCCTCCAAGCGCCATTCTCTTTACAATTGATATCGATAGTTTATATACTAACATTGAGACAGAAGTTGGCCTTGAGGCAGTCAAAAAGTTCATGAAAAAATTTCCTGATTCTAAAAGACCCGATGATTACATTTTAAAACTGCTTGAGATTAACTTAACTAAAAACGATTTTGAATTCGACTCCAAATTTTATCTACAAATAAAAGGCACTGCAATGGGCAAAAAGTTTGCCCCCTCGTACGCCAATATATTTATGGCGGACTGGGAAGAGTCTGCTTTAGCCTCAGCAGAGAAAAAACCATTTGCCTATTATAGGTTTCTGGACGACATCTGGGGTGTCTGGACTCACTCAATGGCTGATTTTGTCACTTTTACTGAACATCTGAATACACACCAAACCTCAATAAAGATCAAATTCACAGTTAATGATTCTGAGGTCAATTTCCTGGACGTCGTGTCCTATAAGGGCCCCAACTTCCTCTCCACAGGAAAGCTGGATTTAGGAGTATATTTTAAAGAGACGGATACACACTCACTCTTACATAAACACAGTTTCCACCCTAAACACACTTTCAGGGGGATTGTGAAGTCACAATTACTCAGATTTAAACGCATTTGCACAGAACAGAAAATTTTTCTTTACAGCAACAAACACTCTTTTCAAGGCCTTGAGACAACGCGGATACTCACGCTCTTTCTTGAGAAATATACTTAAATCTTTTGACACACCTAAATCTCTGCCTGCCCCAGACACGACAAACAGGAATAAAATTATACCTTTGGTGACACATTACTCGTGCTTCAGTACACAGCTCAACCAGGCCATTAAATCTAATTTTACTCGGTTCTTGACTTCCACAAATTTTCTACAACACCATAAACCTATCGCGGCCTATAGGAGGAACAAAAATATCTTAGATGTTTTAGTACAGAGCAAACTCCCGACTCCTTCACCTAAAGGCCGGATAGGCAATTGCAAATATTTCATCCCATCGAGATGGGTCAAGAACAGATTTAATGGCCAGGTTTTCAAGTTGTCTCGTTCTGTCACATGAGAGTGTAAATTGTATTTATCTCATATACTGTCTCAAATGTCGAAAGCAGTATGTCGGCCAGACCAAGAATGAACTGAGAGTGAGAGCATACCAACACGCACACAATATAGTACACAAAATAGAAAAACGCAGGCTCCTGGTTAAACATTTTTTGGCTCATGGCCTCGACTCCCTCCGAATCACAGGGCTCCAAACCAATCCACTATGGTCTCTGAAAGAACGCCTGAGAGCCGAGAGTAGATGGATTAAACGTTTGGATACCCTGCACCCGAGGGGACTGAATGAGACATAATTCTGAGATTTCTTTCTTCTATCTTTCTACTCTTTATTTTGCTACCCTTTTGACTCTCTTTTTTTAGACTTGCACACCTCTTTTCTATGGTCAAACACCACAACCCTAAACTTAACCGTTAGTAACCCCTATGGCTATACCCACCCTGGCCCTAAACCTACCCGTCAGTAACCCCTGTGGCTATACCCGCCCTGTCCCTAAACTTACCCAACAGTAACCACGGTGACATCACGGCCCTTAACCTAACCACTCTAACCCTGGACTACTCTTAGCCCGACATAAGTTTTCTAAATTCCATATTTACTCTGAATCATTAGCAGAGTTCTCCGGATTCATGTAACTCTCCACCGGGTACCTCGGGTATATACTTTATTCATTCATCTAAATAATTAATAATCTACTATATGAACACATATGTTTTTGTTTAAAAAAAAGAGGTCATACTCAAAACCAGAAGTGGTAATGGGAGAGGGGGGTTCGTGTTTGTGAGCTTGGCCTGGCTTGGATCGGCGTTTAGTGGTCAGTGGACGAATGGACCGAGCACAACCAGGTTCAGACCTTAGGTTTGAACCTTGGACGTTTCATTCCCCTAACTTCATGCGATCTAACTCTAACCCTAACTTCATGCGATCTGGTGCAGATCAGCCTCCCGCAAAGCTCAGCTGTGGACGATTTAAAAATGTTTGATATAAAGCACTGGTTCTCAACCCGCGGTCCGTCACGAATTCAAATGCGGCCTGCACCACATGCTGAATACAAAAAAAAAAAAAAACTTTATCAGTTTGTAAAATTTTATTTTTTACATCAATTAAAAAAAAAAAATGCTACTAATGAAATATACGCTATATCCTAATGTTTTTATATGAATGTTTATGTGTAATATTTTTTTTCTTCATATATTATTTTCAGACATGAGCAGACTTACTGGCATAAGCATTTAACGAACACATATAAGCGCACTTTGGCAGAATTCAATTCAAATAGTCATCAACAGCCACTAGGTAAATTGCCTTTAAGGTAAAATTGCGCATCAGAATGGACACATTTGTTTTTTAAGGGAGAGAAAAAAGAAATTCAAGAAATGCCAGCGAATGAACATGTACAAACTGTGAATAGTCGCAGTATCAGTATTGAAGGAGAAGTGCTGGATTTTCTTTTTGGATTTGGTTTTTTTGTCGCGCAACTCACTTGAAGAAGTTCAGGCAAATAGAAACACCATACACTATGTAGCAATCCTTAATTGAAGAAATGTGGCAAAATATCTCTGGAGAGAACCTCATATTATTAAATTCAAAAGTGCTTTCCATATTTGGATCAAAATAGGCTACATTTATGAACGCACATTTTCTAAAATGTTGCACGTCAGGTTATGCAAGCCTGCATCTTAAAGCCTCTGTCAAACTTTCTGCGTCCGCGAGTCCGCTATGTACCGCTAGGTAGGCGTGATGTAAAAATCGTCATTGGAGAGTGTGTGCCGAGGCTCATGAGCAGACGACCGCGCGGACAGGTGCGTGTGGTCAGTATGCTTCAAAAGCAAAATTGCACATGTGCAGGCAGAGTGAAGAAGCTCATTGCTACTCGAACCTGTGCAATCCGTCAATAAAAGAATATAAAGACAGTCAGATGTGCAATAATTCTGGGCAATTGCAGAGCGGATCATCAGCCTGCGCATTCAGAAGTGTAAATTGAAGAAGTCTGCGTCCGCGCTGGCCGTGTCTGCATCCGGATTGCTCATGCGGAAAGTATAACACAGGCGTTACAATCGCAACTTCTTTGTGTTACTCCTTTCAAGCTGAATCTCAAAAAATTGGTCAGCTCCCGACAGCATCAGGTGTTTTATTTATGGGGAGTATAATTGTTTATTTCAATGAATGTAATAGATTATATATCATAATAGTTAGGCTATACTATTATAAATCAGATTGGTTTGTATTGCTGACGTAATATGTAAATTATATGCGTAGACTTGCACTTAGACCATAGTGCGGCCCACTGGAAAAAAAGGTTGAGAACCACTGATATAAAGGTTGCTGTCCCATTTTATACAGGAATTGTTCATTTTAAAAAATCTAATTATCATAATCATTTAGAATTTTTTTTACTTATAAACTCCTTGAGAATTTAAAGTTAGTTTAATAGTATATAAATTCAAGTTTAAAAAAAAGGTTTTAATTGCTTAAATTATTTTTATTAATTAATAATATGTTATGTTTATTCTTGTAAAAAATACGTGTTTATTCTTTAAGAAAACAAGGGAAAAAATAAGGGACAATCCGAATATTTGTTTTGCTTTATCTATTTATGTAGGCTACAATTATTCAAAAAAATAAAATAAAAAATAATAAAATAATGTCATTAAAAAATACCACTGGCCTGAGTAATTTTGACCATTATAGAATTGTGACTTTAAAGATTAGTCATTTAGGTGGTAAAAATACTGTGAAATTAATAATGGCATGGATTTTAGAGCATAACAACTGAAGGTTTATGAAACATTAGCCAATAAAGCAATTCTTTTTAAGCAACGGAACTTAAAGTTGTGAACTAAAATATTATTTCAACCATACAGCATGTGAATAAATAAAATGCATAACGTTTCTGGTGTTTGGATTTGTACTTCAATATAATGAGCTCCTAGTTTAAGAATAGCCCTAGACTCGTTTCTCTCTGTCTCTCTCTCTCTCTAACAGCATTAGCTCAATGAAATACGTCTTCCTTCAGTTAGAATGAATGTTTTCCTGCTTGCTAAATGATGGGCTCATGATCAATAAATTGTATTGGCCTCAATCTGATTCAGTAAAGTCAATCCGCAGACAGTGAAGCTGCATCACTGAGCGCGCGTGATTCGTTGTGAGGCTGGAACAGAGGATTCCGCTTGGTCTTAAAGCCTGCCGCAAAAATCCACGATCACAAATAACAATGATTTTCTTAAAATAATGATTCATTATTAATTGATGATTTGTTATTATCATTATGGTCTTGTGAAAATAATAATATGGGCTGCGAGAAAATTATGAATACAAAGAGTAGTGCTGCTGAGTGCAGGCATGTTTCAGCCCAGTAACACACCGTTCCTCAGAGCCAAAACACAGACCAAATCCTGTTCAGCTGGAGGGGGTTGGGTTTTGGATAGTTATGCATGGCTTGTGGGGGTCGAGATAAAGGTGTGAATTGCTCTTTCACATGGACAGTGTCTTATGAGGCTTTCACTTGCTGAACTGGTTTATATAGGACTGTTGTTTTGGTTATATTCACAGTGCTGGCTCTCTCCGACGAGAGAAATGCAACATTCGCAGATTACACAATTCGTTTTCGTTTAAAAAACATTTCAAGCTTTCTGTAGATATATTTTTAATGTATGTGAGACACCACGATATTATGTTAATTAAAAAAATTATACATTCATTATCATGTAAAAATTAAACTGATGAGACGGCGCCTCCCTATCATTAATGCACATTAATAATTTTTGCACAAACACTTGAATATGAGCTTTGTGGTTTTCACCCGCTCCAAGAGCGCTCCATCACGAGTACAATTCATGCCAACAGCCATACAACTGCATATTCAGCAAGAATTCATGTTAAACATAATTAGCTTGATCAGAAGGTTGACTGCAAGAAATATGGTATATGTGAGGATTTCCAGTCAGGATTTAGACCGTATCATAGTACTGAGACTGCTCTCCTTAGAGTTACAAATGATTTGCTCTTATCATCTGATCGTGGGTGTATCTCTCTATTAGTTTTATTGGATCTTAGTGCTGCGTTTGACACAATTGACCACAACATTCTTTTGCATAGACTTGAACACTTTGTTGGCATCAGTGGAAGTGCATTAGCATGGTTTAAATCGTACTTATATGACCGCCATCAGTTCGTAGCAGTGAATGAAGATGTATCCTATCGATCACAAGTGCAGTATGGAGTACCTCAAGGCTCAGTACTAGGGCCGCTACTCTTCACGCTTTATATGTTACCCTTGGGAGATATCATCAGGAAACATGGTGTTAGCTTTTACTGTTATGCTGATGATACTCAACTCTATATTTCTTCGCAGCCCGGTGAAACACACCAATTTGAAAAACTAATGGATTGCATAGTCGATATAAAAAACTGGATGACGAGTAATTTCTTACTGCTAAATTCTGAAAAAAACAGAGGTGTTAATTATAGGACCTAAAAACTCCGCTTGTAATAACCTAGAACACTGTCTAAGACTTGATGGCTGCTCTGTCAATTCTTCGTCATCAGTTAGGAACCTAGGTGTGCTATTTGATCGCAATCTTTCCTTAGAAAGCCACGTTTCTAGCATTTGTAAAACTGCATTTTTCCATCTCAAAAATATATCTAAATTATGGCCTATGCTCTCAATGTCAAATGCAGAGATGTTAATCCATGCATTTATGACCTCAAGGTTAGATTATTGTAATGCTTTATTGGGTGGTTGTTCTGCACGCTTAGTAAACAAACTACAGCTAGTCCAAAATGCAGCAGCAAGAGTTCTTACTAGAACCAGGAAGTATGACCATATTAGCCCGGTCCTGTCAACAATGCACTGGCTCCCTATCAAACATCGTATAGATTTTAAAATATTGCTTATTACTTATAAAGCCCTGAATGGTTTAGCACCTTAGTATTTGAATGAGCTCCTTTTACATTTTTACGTCCGCTACGTTCTCAAAACTCAGGCAATTTGATAATACCTAGAATATCAAAATCAACTGCGGGCGGCAGATCCTTTTTTTCTATTTGGCGCCTAAACTCTGGAATAACCTACCTAACATTGTTCGGGAGGCAGACACACTCTTGCAGTTTAAATCTAGATTAAAGACCCATCTCTTTAACCTGGCATACACATAATTTACTAATATGCTTTTAATATCCAAATCCGTTAAAGGATTTTTAGGCTGCATTAATTAGGTAAACCGGAACCGGAAACACTTCCCATAACACCCTATGTACTTGCTACATCATTAGAAGAATGGCATCTACGCTAATATTTGTCTGTTTCTCTCTTGTTCCGAGGTCACCATAGCAGATCAGAGGGTCACTGCAGTCACCCGAATCCAGTACGTATCCAGACCAGATGCTGGATCAGCACCTAGAAAGGACCTCTACATCCCTGAAAGACAGCGGAGACCAGGACAACTAGAGCCCCAGATACAGATCCCCTGTAAAGACCTTGTCTCAGAGGAGCACCAGGACAAGAGCACAGGAAACAGATGATTCTTCTGCACAATCTGACTTTGCTGCAGCCTGGAATTGAACTACTGGTTTCGTCTGGTCAGAGGAGAACTGGCCCCCCAACTGAGCCTGGTTTCTCCCAAGGTTTTTTTCTCCATTCTGTCACCGATGGAGTTTCGGTTCCTTGCCGCTGTCGCCTCTGGCTTGCTTAGTTGGGGACACAATGCAGAAGTAATAATATATATATATACAGGTCCTTCTCAAAAAATTAGCATATTGTGATAAAGTTCATTATTTTCCATAATGTAATGATAAAACTTAAACTTTCATATATTTTAGATTCATTGCACACTGAAATATTTCAGGTCTTTTATTGTTTTAATACTGATGATTTTGGCATACAGCTCATGAAAACCCAAAATGCCTGTCTCAAAAAATTAGCATATTTCATCCGACCAATAAAAGAAAAGTGTTTTAATACAAAAAAAGTCAACCTTCAAATAATTATGTTCAGTTATGCACTCAATACTTGATCGGGAATCCTTTTTGCTTCAATGCGGCGTGGCATGGAGGCAATCAGCCTGTGGCACTGCTGAGGTGTAATGGAGGCCCAGGATGCTTCGATAGCGGCCTTAAGCTCATCCAGAGTGTTGGGTCTTTCATCTCTCAACTTTCTCTTCACAATATCCCACAGATTCTCTATGGGGTTCAGGTCAGGAGAGTTGGCAGGCCAATTGAGCACAGTAATACCATGGTCAGTAAACCATTTACCAGTGGTTTTGGCACTGTGAGCAGGTGCCAGGTCGTGCTGAAAAACGAAATCTTCATCTCCATAAACCTTTTCAGCAGACAGAAGCATGAAGTGCTCCAAAATCTCCTGATAGCTAGCTGCATTGACCCTGCCCTTGATAAAACACAGTGGAGCAACACCAGCAGCTGACATGGCACCCCAGACCATCACTGACTGTGGGTACTTGACACTGGACTTCAGGCATTTTGGCATTTCCTTCTCCCCAGTCTTCCTCCAGACTCTGGCACCTTGATTTCCGAATGACATGCAAAATTTGTCCAAAAGTCCAGTGCTGCTTCTCTGTAGCCCAGGTCAGGCGCTTCTGCCACTGTTTCTGGTTCAAAAGTGGCTTGACCTGGGGAATGCGGCACCTGTAGCCCATTTCCTGCACACGCCTGTGCACGGTGGCTCTGGATGTTTCTACTCCAGACTCCGTCCACTGCTTCCGTAGGTCCCCCAAGCTCTGGAATCGGTCCTTCTCCACAATCTTCCTCAGGGTCCGGTCACCTCTTCTCGTTGTGCAGCGTTTTTTGCCACACTTTTTATTTCCCACAGACTTCCCACAGAGGTGCCTTGATACAGCACTCTGGGAACAGCCTGTTCGTTCAGAAATTTCTTTCTGTGTCTTACCGTGTCCTACTGTGTCTTAGGTGTTTAGAGTTAATTAGTTGATTCAGATGATTAGGTTAATAGCTCGTTTAGAGAACCTTTTCATGATAGGAATTTTGGGTTTTCATGAGCTGTATGCCAAAATCATCAGTATTAAAACAATAAAAGACCTGAAATATTTCAGTTGGTGTGGAATGAATCTAAAATATATGAAAGTTTAATTTTTATCATTACATTATGGAAATAATGAACTTTATCACAATATGCTAATTTTTTTAGAAGGACCTGTATATATATACATATATATATATATATATAAAGTTTATTGAGCAAAATACTGAAATTCATCATGAGTAAGATTACAAGGTTACAAGAACTATCTTCTCTGATAAAAGAACATTTAGAGAGAAACTGAATAAAAAATTATTAAAACACTACATAAACACTGTTTCTCACAGTGAGCGTTTCTCACTCTCTCAAAAAGTTGTCTGCACAATGGATTGGGAACTGGGTCTGCATCTCTGCGCTGTCTATAAAGACGATGCTTTTCAGCAGAAGTTAATCTTGCCATACCTGACAAGAGAGATACAATTATGTGATTATGGCTGTTCTATGTGTTTTATTAAAAATACAACATTGCTGGTTGTATATTGTCTGTGGAGTTACTATAGAGTCTGTGGTGTTACCAGGATAGGCAGTAACACCACAGACAGTAACACCACAGACAAATTAGCCTAAATCCAGACTTTTATAAAATGGAGGCTGCCATCATGATGATTGAAAGATCAGGGCATATTTTGGAGATATGAATAAACATGCAATTATCAAAATTTTGATTAAAATTTGTAAAATCTGCAAGTTATCAACATAACACCACAGACACTAATAAAGTGCGACACATGAAATTGTCAGGAATTTAGCTAACTTTAAGAAAATTAATAAGAAAGAATGTACTCACCATGCACCCCTCAGATCAACCAGCACCTGCAATGGCCTTTACACACAGGAAGTAGGCCAAATAGATTTCCCCCTTTTCTTAAAGGGACGATGTCCATTGATGTAACACCACAGACATGAATTTGGGGGACACTACTTTTTTCTTAAATATTACAAAATGTGTATTTTTAAAAACAATTTAATAGAATTGTACATGTTGAATTAAATCTATATTCACAATATAACCACTTTATTTGTGTAAAAAATTTTATATTGTTGCCATTACATTCTATGAAACCTCTCTGAGGTATGGCGGGAACATGCATATTTTGTTACAAAAGTAATCTCTCAAACCCAATAAAATATGTATTTTAATACAAAAATGTAATTATTAATAGTGCAAAAATTGTTTTTATCCTACAGAATACAAAAATGCAACAACAATTTTTTAAATGGTATTTAAAGTTTATTTAAACTGTTTTAAAGTAGAGGGACACCACTTGCCACCACAAATAAAGAATGACCCGAAAACACTCAATAGTCAACAAATATGTAACACAATTTGTATTGGTATACAGCCCATCGTGTTTATATCCTGTGTAATGTTTGTCAAACACATTTACCTTGATCTTATTACATTAAAAAAGGTGTAGCCTACATTGGAATTAAACTAAAGCCTTTCGTGTGGCGAAGGTGTGTGGTAAATCTTAATAACCTCCCGACTAATAAATGTCTTTCCGTTTTACAATCTATGATTAAGGCCTAGATGTTTTTTTTTTTACTGCATATACACAATTAGACATGTTGGATTAAATAAGAAGGAACATTTTATAATAATAATAATGACGATGATGTTGTAATACTGAAAATCGGAGAATCGGCAGAGAATGAAAACTGCAGTAGTTTTGACTCCAGTCTGCAGGCGGCGCTCTCTCGCTGAGATCCCGCTCGACGCGATCGACACGCATTATCTCGCGAGATCACAGCAGCGCTGCAGCGCTGTCCTCTTTGGGTTCTCTTCCGCCATGGTAGGTGTTTATGAGCGGCTCTCTGACTGTGATTAAAACATGATCCTTCTCAATCCTTCATGAAGTAGAGTCAGACCCGCTGTATGAGTGGTTGATGTGGTTCCCCGTCAGTTTAAGTGATCCTCGGTCTGTATTATGCAGATGGTCTCCGGGACAGAGATATATTAGCACTGATGTTTCTCAGAAGTGACTCTAATGTGTTTTCTCCACAGCCGACCAAACAGTCGAAGACCAGGAAGCTGCGCGGGCACGTCAGCCACGGGCACGGGCGCATCGGTCAGTGCGCGCGCTGATGGCTGGAGTGTGTGTGTGTGTGTGTGTGTGTGTGTGTGTGTGCTGAGCTGAGCTCTTGATGGCAGTCCTCTGTGTTCTTTAGGCAAGCACAGGAAGCACCCCGGGGGTCGAGGCAATGCTGGGGGCATGCACCATCACAGAATCAACTTCGACAAATAGTGAGTTTAATTCTGTTCCAGCTGCAGCACACATCAAGTTAATGTTAAACAAACCTCTTGCTGTCTGCAACAAACATCGAACATGAAATATCAGACATATTAATAATAATAAACAGTAATATTTACAGGTTTTTTTAGATTATGCTGCTTTTCCATTGCTTCTCTTTGAACATGGATGTGCTTGACTTTTGTGCTCGTCTCTATTCTTTTTCTGTTCTATTGGTTTTCTTTTTTATTATAATAAAAACCCTCGTTATATCCTGTTATGCTAACTGAGACGTGTCACAGCACTATTGTGATGATTTGATTTGTTGTCCTGTAAGACACTTTGGATAAAAGCCTCTGCTAAATGTAAAAGTCTTGCATGAAGCTGCTTTCTGAGCAGTGTTCAAGTTAAAAGAGGTCAGCTGTCGTCATCCTGCATGTTTTTCCTGCTTCTGTCCGTGTGAACGGCTCTAGTGACGTATTTCTGGTCCATCACATGTGTTTGGATCATTATCAAAGTGTCTAAATCTAATGTTTGGTAATATTTCTTCTCAAAATCGTGATTCCTTAACTTCTAAAAGATGGTGGTGAAACATTACATATGAATTAATAAAATCTGCAGAATTGCCCAGCTATAACTTATAGTTTTTGAAGTCTTAAATGTAGCTTTGTGAAGTCTGCAGAAGTGAGTGTTTCTGACTAGAAATGGCTGTTTGTGAATGTGACGCTTCTTTAATTCTTGGGTTTGTTTCTTGCAGTCATCCTGGTTATTTTGGGAAGGTGGGCATGAGACACTACCACTTGAAGAGGAACACGCTTTTCTGCCCCACCATTAACCTGGACAAGCTGTGGACACTGGTCAGCGAGCAGACGAGGGTCAACTACAGCAAGAAGACGGACGGCCCAGCACCCATCATCGACGTCGTGCGTGCTGTGAGTCCAGACCTGTGTAGCCTCACACACACACACACACCTCACACACACACACACCTCACACACACCACACACACACCTCACACACACACACACCACACACACCACACACACACACACCACACACACACCTCACACACACACCTCACACACAAACACTCACACACACCACACACACACCTCACACACACCTCACACACACACACCACACACACACACACACCACACACACACACACCTCACACACACACACCACACACACACCACACACACCTCACACACACCTCACACACACACACCACACACACACCACACCACACACACACACACCTCACACACACACACCACACACACACCACACACACCTCACACACACCTCACACACACACACCTCACACACACACACACACCTCACACACACCACACACACCACACACACACCTCACACACACCTCACACACACACACCTCACACACACACACACACACACACCTCACACACCTCACACACACCTCACACACACCTCACACACCTCACACACACCTCACACACACCTCACACACCTCACACACACCTCACACACACACACCACACACACACACACACCACACACACACACACCTCACACACACACACCACACACACACCACACACACCTCACACACACCTCACACACACACACCACACACACCACACACACACCTCACACACACCTCACACACACACACCTCACACACACACACACACACACCTCACACACCTCACACACACCACACACACACACACACACCACACACACCACACACACACCTCACACACACACACCTCACACACACACACACCTCACACACACACACACACACACCTCACACACACCTCACACACACCTCACACACACACACACACACACACACACACACCTCACACACACCTCTCACACACACACCACACACACACTCACACACCACACACACCTCACACACACCACACACACACCTCACACACACCACACACACACACACCTCACACACACCTCACACACACACACACACACCACACCTCACACACACCACACACACCTCACACCACACACCTCACACACACCACACACGCACACCTCACACACACCTCACACACAACACACACGCACACCTCACACCACACACACACCTCACACACACACACACACCACACACACACACCTCACACCTCACACACACACAACACACACGCACACCTCACACACACACCACACACACGCACACCTCACACACCACACACACACACACCTCACACACACCTCACACCACACACCTCACACCACACACCCACACACACACACACACACACACTTGTTTGGGGTTCCTCGTGGGGGCACCAGTTATTGACCACATATTGGGGACACCACTTTCCTGACATCCTAGAGACTAGATAAACGCATAAAAAAAAAAAAGTTTAATAAATACCTCTCTTAAAATGTAATTCATTAAAATAAAGGTAGGTGGTAATCTGGGGACAGGTGGGGACAACTCCTTATATGGGCATTAACAGAAGTCCCATCTGGGGACAAAACCCTGACCAACTAGTGTATCAAGTTCACATGGATGTCCAATCTGGGGACAAACCAGTGTAATCTACAGACAAAGAAAGGTCATAATATGGCCAGCTGGCCAATTCATAATGGTATTTCCTGAAGTTATATTGGTTTGTTAAAAGTTAGAGTTAGAGATGGGCAAAGATGGCAACAGCAGTCTGGCAGGTCATGCTGGAGCGCACGCAAACAACATTGACAAATTTGCCTTCCTACAAAAAAACCCCAGATTGTGTTCTAAATATACACACAAAACCCGTAAACTAGCCGACATAGTTCAAAGATTATTTGTTTTAAACTATGTGTTTGCACTACTGCTACTATCCGTGCGAAGTTGCCATTCAGGCCAACAACAACAACAACAATCTGGCTGTGAACGCGACGATCGTCTTGGCTTCAATCTCAATCCATGGTGCAATATGTGGTTTATGCCAAAATTCGAAACAATGGCCGTGCTACCAACCACCAACATGGACAAATACTCGAGGAGCTGAGAACTTGAAACAACCGCACCGAAAAATCATCCACCTGATGGCAATCCTCCTGCTAGCTGGTGATATTCAACTGAACCCAGGGCCTCGCCTGGCCTCCGCTGGCGATCTGCTGCCGCCTTTGGATGTTTTGGATTTTCCTCCTGCTTTGGCGATGCCTCCGTCAGCGAGTGGAGGTGTGCGCGGGGGGGACCTGTTGCAGCGGGGGGATAGCGGCGGCGAGTGGAGTGGCCTGGCTGCTTCGTCCTGGCTGGGGAGCGGCACTTTTGATGTGGCGCTTTTTTCTGGTGCCGATGCACGGTGTGCTGTCCCTGCTTTGCCTGTTGCGGCCGCGGTTGTTGGGGACTTGCCTCGGATGTTGTGTGGAGAGCGTTCCTGTCCGCGAGCGCCGGGTGGCGGTGAGTTTCAAACTTTGACTGCTCCGCCCTCACAAGAAAATGGGGCCAACCAAACCCAAATCCAGTTAAAAAGCCCACTTATAATCAGCAACACTGGGGACTAAACCCGGCGATTCTGAAAAATCTAAGAATTAACTTTTTTAAAACTCTTAATCATGCGAAACTGATCTGGGATCCGCAATCCAAACCCAAGGGATTACTCGGCGGACATTTAAATATACGTAGTATTGTCTCCTAAAAGCAATCATCTAGAACACTTACTGTCTCACTCTAACTTGGACTTTCTTGGTCTCTCCGATACATGGCTTAACAAGCACTCACCTGAGGCTGCCTTTGACATTTCTGGGTATAATGTGTTTAGGAGGCAAGAAATAAGGGCAGGGGGGGGGATTGCTAGTATATGTTAAAAACACAATAACATGTAACCTCATTGAATGGTCACAGGAAATAGACATGGAGTATATTGGGTTGAATATGTCACTATCTCCTCAAATGTCTTTCATTTGTCATTTACCTATATCAACCACCATCAACCAATAACATATTTTATGAGCATCTCCATAATATTCTTAAGCAATGTGATGGTAAAAAGGAGTTAATACTAATGGGTGACTTTAATATAAATTGGGAGAAAAAAACGGAGAGAAAAAAACTTAGTGATAACAAATAAATTAAATCTTTCCCAACTGATACAAGGTCCAACAAGAATAACCAACTCCTCTCAGACTCTAATTGATCTGATATTTACGAATAGACCTGAGAGAGTAACTACATCACATAATCTGCTGACTGGTCTGTCCGATCATATCACACCGCTGGTAAGGAAACTAACTAGAAAAAAATCTGTGAATTCGACCTCAAGAAATCGATTCTATGAGAAAATTCAAATATCAAGATAATGATATGATAGCAAGAACATTTAATGATTTCTTTATAAATTCAGTCAGGGAGCTGGCTCAAGGTATCCCAACTGAAACTATAACATCTATTCCTATTGATAAAGCTAAACCTATTTTTAAAATAAAGGAAATATCTGAATCAGAGGTTATAAAAATCATAACCTCGCTAAAACAATTCAAAAGCAAGGAATTCACATGGTTTGGATACCACATTTTTAAAATAACACAGGGACGCACTTGCTCGCCCTATTGCACATCTGATCAACCTGTCAGTTAGGCAAAGTACTTTTCCAAGCTCCTGGAAAAAAAGCAGTAGTATCTCCAATCTATAAGTCTGGTGATAAAACAATGGTATCAAATTATAGACCCATTAGTATTTTATCAGTGATATCCAAGGTGACCGAAAAATGGGTAGCAGAACAGCTGAAAAAACATCTAAACTTGTGCTACACCCCTTTGCATCCAATGCAATTTGGATTTCGCACAAACCATTCTACAGCGACAGCTAACTGTTTCCTCCTTGAAAATATCAAGTTACAATTAGATGAGGGTGGTATAGTAGGTGCAGTGTTTCTGGACCTTAAAAAGGCTTTTGACACTGTGAATCACCGGAGACTATTATCAAAATTATCTTTTTTTAATTTCTCAGATGAGGCCATGAAATGGATGGAGTCATATTTAACTAACAGGAAACCGAGTATACATATTGGTAATTCTTACTCTTCATATCTTGATTGTAATATTGGTGTACCCCAGGGGTCAGTATTGGGCCCTATCTTGTTTTGCCTGTACATTAATGATTTGCCTTCAGTCTGTCAATCTGTTAATGTGCATATGTATGCAGATGATACAGTTCTTTATTTGCATGCCAAAAACAAACAACAGGCTGCAACTAAATTAACTGAAGCACTGGTGCATGTTTCCGAATGGCTAGAAATGTCAGTTATGCATCTTAATATTAATAAAACAGTCTGTGTGTTCTTTTCTAAGAGGTCCACAAGTGCACAGCAGGCTGATGTTTTTATTGAAGGAGAAAAACTCATGATTGTGTCTGAGTTTAAATACCTTGGTATTACTTTAAATTCTAATTTAACTTTTAAAAAGCATGTTAAAAAGGTGGCTAATACCATTAGATATAATCTGGCTAACTTCAGACACACAAGGCCTTATTTAACAACAGAGGCAGCCAAACTCTTTATGTATGACATGATTTTTTTCTCACATATATTGTTTTACAAGCTGGTCCCAAGCAAATGTGACAACTCTTAAACCAATAGAAACCCTTTATAAGCAAACCTTAAAAATATTAATCAAAAACCTCAGCTATCAGCTATCACCACTGCAATATTATTACTAAATATAATTTATTCAATTTTATTAGTTTTTTACATTATCTACATGCCTGGCTTATTTTTAAAATTTTACATGGACTTGCACCTCCACCACTGGGTGACTTTATACAACAGAAGAACAGTAGTGGCAGGGCAACAAGGGCAGTTACCAGGGGAGACTGTGTTGTACCGTATAGACGTAGTAAGTTTGGCCAAACAGTCTTCTCAGTACGGGCCTCAAATTATTGGAACTGCCTCCCTATGGAACTCAGAGAGAGCACCAGCTATTTATCATTTAAATTTACACTTAAGAAATGGATTAAAAAGACTCAAAACTGCAATCATTAATAGTTGGTTTATATTGTCTTAGGTACTGCCCTTCTTTGTATTGTATTTATGTATCTATTTTGTTAAATTGTTTTCTAAAATGTATTTTTTTGTGTCTACCTGCCAAGGGACATTTACATTTTGTGTAAAACAAAAATTTATGTGCATTGTCCCTTTTAAATAAACAATAATAATAAAAAAAATAGGGTGGTTTAATAAGTTAGTTCAGCTTAAAGGGACAATAAGTAACTTTTTAGGTATTTTATTATCTAAAATCAATATTTTTACTCATAAATATGCCCTCAATGGTGTACAAATACCTATGCCAATGTTTAAACTAATCCTCATAAATGAAGAATTTATTATCTTTATATACATGGGACGGGTAGGTCGACGGAGGCTTCCATGTAGTTCCGCCATCTTGCAAAACTATAATAGCAGAGAGGGACAAAAAGTACTAAGCCAACGCGTTTCCACAACGCGTTTTCGGTCAGAGCCAGAAACGCAGGTGCAGAGCAGTGAGAGGCGCTTGAAACTGCACCGGCAAGTTTAAAAGGCTGGATTGCATTCTTATTATGGACCATACATATGCCGCGCCACAGGAGAAGAAAACATCGTCGCCAAAACGAAGTGCTATTAGAAGACATCCTGTCAAAGCTTTTTGGTACATATCGCCTACCGTAGATGCAACGCGCATTTGAAAAAGCGAGGCGCTGGAGAGCAAAATTAGTTTGAATGCAAAATACAATTTCACCACTAGATGGGAGTAATTCCTACTTACAGTCCCTTTAACTTCAAAAATGAACTTGAACAACATGCAATCTTCAACTGCAAGTCATTTCAGTTCTCTAAGACTGCCACAATCATATACTGCATTTAACTCATTCTTACACAATTCAGTTGCTACATTTACTGATTATTATGATATGTTGAATGTGATTTTGCTGCTCTTATCAAAGTCAAGTCAATCTAATAAATATTATAAAGCCCTTTAAAACAAAGTTGTCACAGAGTGCTTTTACAAACACCCACCCTAAACCTGACAGAGCACACAACAAGTAGATACACAAAAAAATATTAAAATTACCAAACCAATTAAACGTATCCATGGTAAGCTTACTGTTAAAAGTATGTTTTATGTTTGAGGTAAAGTCAAGTATCCTGTAGTTAACCAGTGATAACACATTGGGGAAGGTTCGTAGATCAGAGCTACAATTCTTAATTGTCTAAAATTATGAACTTTATCAGTGGAATGGAGTTTTTTTTTGTCTTGTTTTGAAATGCTCTAAGAATTGAATCTTTAAGTCATTGAAAAAAAAAAGAAATAAAAACGACCTTGATACAAATTGAATCTACAGCCAAATTTAATCAGTACAGTATGGGTTCTGTGCTTGCCACCAGATATTACAACATATATTTTATGATGCGTTTCGTCTAATGTGCCATCAGAAAATAAATTAATCCATTTAAAATTAAATCCACAACACAATTAAAAATGTGAAACATAAAGGGGCCTGAATAAAGGCATTGAAAACTATAGGCACTCTGTCGTATGGCTACTGTACAGTAAAAAAAAAACATTTACACCAACTCCTTATAACCTGACACAGCATTTTGCCTGCAGACTTAAAAACAAGGAAGTCCAAGCACCAAATTTATAAACCAACATCGAGCCGTTTTAACTCTTTCAAAACTTAAATTACATAATGTTTCCAACTATGGTATTGAGACCAAAAAAACAATATAGTTCAACTAAAACACAAAAACAGAATCAACAACCAAAATCAACCTTACTTTTTAGTGGTCTTTCTCTCATATGCTGTGATCCTGTTTTTTACATAATACTTTACCGCCTGCCAGTCTCGTTCACCGAGGGCTTTGGGGGCTGCTGTAATGCATGCAATGCAGTCGACTTTTCCAGGAGTAACTCCCAAGTGAATACATTTCATCATTTTCTCTTCTACAGCCGCAATCTCCACCTCACTCCACTTTCTCTTCCTAGGAACTAATGACAAGAAAATTACATTAATTGCACTGCATGTGTTGTAGGTGCAAGACTGGATTATTTTTATACTACTGTATTCTTTATGATGTTGTTGACCTTTTATAAATAAAGCAAATAAAAACTATTACTGGACAGGTTCCTTACCTGATGTTACTTTCATGACCTCCTGTGTCCTCTCTGGAGATCCTTTAGAAACACAATCATATACATTTCTAAATCAAACTACTAATTACTGATAGGCTGTTTGGGGGGAATTCTGGATATTCTAATTGTGTTAAACATTTAACTGCCTGTTCATACATCTTACCTTCATTCGTGTTTACTGGCCTGCTGCTATTCACTCCTGAAGTGCCTGCTTGAGGGCATGATTTAATTATTATTTAACTAATGGAAATTACAAACATCTTTAAAAAAAGTGTTTACAAATCTTTACCTGGCTCACTTGACGTCACATCATGAGAATGATCTGACATTTCTGTTTCACTCTCCATCCCAGCATCAGGCTCAACGCACTCTGAAATATAGTCTTAGTATTCAGAGATATGCACAGATTCTTCCAAAGTCACTAGGACACGTTTGACAGGTAGTTTAACCACGATTAACAGGTAACATACCTGTTGGATTGATGCTGATCTGGTCAAGACCTTTCCCTCTGAATTCGTTAAGCCTTCCCTGCTCCATTGCCATCAAGACTTTAGTGATTTTTACCAGCTGGAGTGTTCCCTCTGGTAATCTGTAATATTTCCTGTGGATACGAATATCATGTCCCAGGAAATCAGCAAGTTGGTCCATTTCGGTGTCGTTCATGTTAAGAACTCTGGACATTGTAGAGATGTGTTTGCGCAACTTGGTGGACGATAGGGCTTTTGGACATTTAGCACCACACTCCATGGCAAAGCAGCGCAGGCAGTCTGATCCACGAAATGATGTCTCGCAGCCTGGGATTGCAAACATGTAGATGTTCTCCTTCGGAACACCGCAAACTTCACCGGTTTTAACCAGCAACTCCATGGATTTGATCATTTCCGGTGCCAAAAGTACCGCAATTTTCCTTCCGCGTTTTCCACGGATTTCTACACGACTAAAGTACTTGCATAGTGCTTGTTCAACTTCTGAGAGAGAGTCAGCAATATCAATATTTAAATTAGATTTGTCTCGAGACTCGAATGATTGTACTGGCATCAGACAGGCTTCCCCTTGCCTTTTTCTGTTGAAGATGATCATTTGTGCAAGAGTGACTTTAGCCAGTTTTGCCCAGGTCTTGGTGTTCGGTGCATTAAAAAGTGTGCTGTAGTATTCTTGCTGTTTCTCCTTTAAATATATATGGAGTTTCTTGACATCGTCTGCAAATGGCAAGATCAGTGGAGCGTTGTACCTTTTTTCTTCCAGGGTATGGTGAGCATGACATGAGATCATCTCCCTCCAGCGTGTCTGATAGATGTGTTTGAAGTCCTCTGCTTTTTGAACTTTTGTTGTGTCACCGCAGATCCTTGCATCACAACTTACAATGTCAGCAACCTTCATGAGGCTCTGACCAAGTTTGTTGGCTAGCGTTGGCACCGCTATCTTATTTGTCTCACACTGAAAGCCTGTAACAGCTTTAACTGCATTAACTGTGTGTTGGAAGTTGGCTGGATCAATGTATTCCTCAAGTGATTTGAGAGGGGACACCTGCCTTCCTTTCAAAACCAGTCTCCCTAACTCACGCATTTTCTGACGGATCAGTTCATGATCAGAACGCCGGTGTCCCATGATGTTGTATTTCTGCTCGCCATACTTGAGGATACAATGGTCACTCTTTATGACATCTACCACTTCACCTGGTTTCATGTCACAGAGAAGTTTCCACAGTCCCTTGCTAACTCCTTCCTGCACCGGTTGCGCAAAGGCGCAAATCGATTTGGCTCGAGTTCTACCAGGTTTTGGAAGAACACCTCGAAGTGGGCACCTTTTCATATGTTTCCAAAGAAATCTTTTTTTGAAAAGTCCTTGGCAATTTGCACAATGTAAGAATTTATTTGGATTGACATTTGGAGAACTCGTTTGTTTACATGGAACAATGACACCTTTTCCCTTTCTAATGACATCTACATTGTGTTTTCTGTCCCCCTGTTTCCTTAGTATAGTCAGTTGGAGCTTTCTTTCCTTGGAGTTCTTTGGAGATGAAATGGCCTTAGCGACTTCAGATTGATCTCCATGAACAAGTTCCAGATGCCTGGCGATTTTGGATTGTGGTTTCTCACAAAAGAGACAGTAATGCTTTTTGGTGTATCTTCTAGATCCATCGTCAGTCTTTTGACTGTGCATGACTGTAAGTGAAGTTATGGAGCTTACTTTCACAATCTGACCCTGGCACATATTCATCCTCTGTTATTTCCATGCTGCTTAGTGAGCCTTCAGAATCATATCCAAGCATTTGCTTTTTAAACTGAAATTAATCAGAATTCAGCAAATTAAATTTCCTAAATACAACGTCTGTGTCACTGAAACAGAACTACAATATATCCCAATGTCTGTAGAATAAAAGTTTTTCCTTCTAACATCCACAAAGAATACCCTATATTTTAAACTACTAAAAAATGTAAAAGCAAGCATTTTTGTTACAGGCACGCAATTACGCTAATATCTAATTGCATGAATAAAAGCAAAATTAAATGCAAGTTATCAAGTATGAATGGGTCTAAAGTATCAAACAAACATTGAAATGGTTGCCTTTTAAATTGTTACGAAAATCAGTCAAGATAAAATTAACGAATTCTTCAAACTTATAAACTGTGGCCATCATCTATAATTTTTTACCTTGTGATTGGAGTGGGACACATTCCCATCTTCTGCAGAGCTGGAATCCGTGTCCATGTGGTTTTGGAAGGCAACCTGTAATCAGTCAAACATGACAAATATAAAGGTATTCAGAATTCTACACAAATTATATTATTATGCATATAATGCAATCCCCACTTAAACAAGGTGTAACGTTTAGACATGATACAGATGTATGCAGAGCAGTACACAATCAAAATATTTCTTGGTGAGTTGTATACCTTTTAAACCCTGTCACAGTTAAATGTGATCTTCAGAACACAAACTTTCAAGAATAGTGACTTAAAAGGTAGATAGTTTATGTAACCCTAATTGACAGACTTAGGCAAGTAATTAATGTTGTTGCTTACAAATACACTCTCTGTTCTTTCCAGTGGTGGTACACATTCGCTGGTTGAAGGAGATGCATGGTCAATTTCTGACCATACCTGTAATAAAAAATAATGATCATTTGAGGCTATGCAATTACAAAACAGATTAGGCACTTTGAAACTGAATAACAGTCTTACAAAACAAAAAAAAGGGGCAACCAAGCTTTTCCTTTTGCTAGAGTGACATGTGACACAGAAATTCAAATCCGGGAACCAGTTAACACATCTACAGTGCGCTCTGTAAGTATTGGGGCCAACACATATTTTATTGTTTTTGCTCTGTACACAAGCACAGTGGATTTGAAATAAAGACCTGAGGTTTTTACCAACTTCTGTTTAGAGAATGTTTCTATCCGTTTTTTATGGATTGTGTATGAGGGTAGCCATTTAAATACATGGTCTCCAAATTTCAGCGGACAAAGTAATTAGACAAACAATATTTTAGGATTTTTAATGGTTTTTACTGATGGATGTACCCAATGAACTATATAGGAAAACTACTACGGTGCATACGGTAGATTACGGTCACTGTGAAGGCGCACTGAAGGGTAGATAACGGTCACTGTGAGGGCGCACTGAAGGGTAGATAACGGTCACTGTGAGGGCGCACTGAAGGGTAGATAACGGTCACTGTGAGGGCGCACTGAAATAATAAATAATAATAATTCATTACATTTATATAGCGCTTTTTCTATGCACTCAAAGCGCTTTACATAGTCAGGGGGTATCTCCTCATCCACCACCAGTGTGCAGCATCCACCTGGATGATGCGACGGCAGCCATATTGCGCCAGAACGCCCACCACACACCAGCTTACTGGTGGAGAGGAGAGAGAGTGATGAAGCCAATCAGCAGATATGGGGATTGTTAGGAGGCCATGATGGTCAGAGGCCAATGGGCGAATTTAGCCAGGATGCCGAGG
>NW_026775059.1:29221-80221 GCF_963082965.1 Carassius carassius
TCACACCTCTACTCTTTTCGAAAGACATCCTGGGATTTTTAATGACCACAGAGAGTCAGGACCTCGGTTTAACGTCTCATCCGAAGGACGGTGCTTGTTGCCAGTAAAGTGTCCCCATCACTACACTGGGGCGCTAAGACCCACACAGACCACAGGGTGAGCACCCCCTGCTGGCCTCACTAGCACCTCTTCCAGCAGCAACCTAGTTTTCTCAGGAGGTCTCCCATCCAGGTACTGACCAGGCTCAGCCCTGCTTAGCTTCAGTGGGAAACCGGTCTTGGGCTCCAGGGTGATATGGCTGCTGGCAAAGGGAAGGGTAGATAACGGTCACTGTGAGGGCGCACTGAAGGGTAGTTAACGGTCACTGTGAGGGCGCACTGAAGGGTAGATAACGGTCACTGTGAGGGCGCACTGAAGGGTAGCTAACGGTCACTGTGAAGGCGTCACTGAAGGGTAGATAACGGTCACTGTGAGGGCGCACTGAAGGGTAGATAACGGTCACTGTGAAGGCGCACTGAAGGGTAGATAACGGTCACTGTGAGGGCGCACTGAAGGGTAGATAACGGTCACTGTGAGGGCGCACTGAAGGGTAGCTAACGGTCACTGTGAGGGCGCACTGAAGGGTAGATAACGGTCACTGTGAGGGCGCACTGAAGGGTAGATAACGGTCACTGTGAGGGCGCACTGAAGGGTAGATAACGGTCACTGTGAGGGCGCACTGAAGGGTAGCTAACGGTCACTGTGAGGGCGCACTGAAGGGTAGCTAACGGTCACTGTGAGGACGCGCTGAAGGGTAGATAACGGTCACTGTGAGGGCGCACTGAAGGGTAGCTAACGGTCACTGTGAGGGCGCACTGAAGGGTAGCTAACGGTCACTGTGAGGGCGCACTGAAGGGTAGCTAACGGTCACTGTGAGGGCGCACTGAAGGGTAGATAACGGTCACTGTGAGGGCGCACTGAAGGGTAGATAACGGTCACTGTGAAGGCGTCACTGAAGGGTAGATAACGGTCACTGTGAAGGCATCACTGAAGGGTAGATAACGGTCCCTGTGAAGGTGCACTGAAGGGTAGATAACTGTCACTGAAGGGTAGATAACAGTCACTGTGAAGGTGCACTGAAGGGTAGATAACTGTCACTGACGGGTAGATAACAGTCACTGTGAAGGTGCACTGAAGGGTAGATAACAGTCCCTGTGAAGGTGCACTGAAGGGTAGATAACTGTCACTGAAGGGTAGATAACAGTCACTGTGAAGGTGCACTGAAGGGTAGATAACTGTCACTGACGGGTAGATAACAGTCACTGTGAAGGTGCACTGAAGGGTAGATAACTGTCACTGACGGGAAGATAACAGTCACTGTGAAGGTGCACTGAAGGGTAGATAACTGTCACTGAAGGGTAGATAACAGTCACTGTGAAGGTGCACTGAAGGGTAGATAACAGTCACTGTGAAGGTGCACTGAAGGGTAGATAACTGTCACTGACGGAGAGGAGAGAGAGTGATGAAGCCAATCAGCAGATATGGGGATTGTTAGGAGGCCATGATGGTCAGAGGCCAATGGGCGAATTTAGCCAGGATGCCGAGGTCACACCTCTACTCTTTTCGAAAGACATCCTGGGATTTTTAATGACCACAGAGAAGGGTAGATAACAGTCACTGTGAAGGTGCACTGAAGGGTAGATAACTGTCACTGACGGAGAGGAGAGAGAGTGATGAAGCCAATCAGCAGATATGAAAGTGAAAGTGAAGTGACATTCAGCCAAGTACGGTGACCCATACTCAGAATTTGTGCTCTGCATTTAACCCATCCGAAATGCACACACACAGAGCAGTGAACACACACACACACTGTGAGCACACACCCGGAGCAGTGGGCAGCCATTTATGCTGCGGCGCCCGGGGAGCAGTTGGGGGTTCGATGCCTTGCTCAAGGGCACCTAAGTCGTGGTATTGAAGGTGGAGATGAATGGGGATTGTTAGGAGGCCATGATGGTCAGAGGCCAATGGGCGAATTTAGCCAGGATGCCGAGGTCACACCTCTACTCTTTTCGAAAGACATCCTGGGATTTTTAATGACCACAGAGAGTCAGGAACGTCTCATCCGAAGGACGGTGCTTGTTGCCAGTATAGTGTCCCCATCACTACACTGGGGCGCTAAGACCCACACAGACCACAGGGTGAGCACCCCCTGCTGGCCTCACTAGCACCTCTTCCAGCAGCAACCTAGTTTTCTCAGGAGGTCTCCCATCCAGGTACTGACCAGGCTCAGCCCTGCTTAGCTTCAGTGGGAAACCGGTCTTGGGCTCCAGGGTGATATGGCTGCCGGCAAAGGGAAGGGTAGATAACGGTCACTGTGAGGGCGCACTGAAGGGTAGATAACGGTCACTGTGAGGGCGCACTGAAGGGTAGATAACGGTCACTGTGAGGGCGCACTGAAGGGTAGCTAACGGTCACTGTGAAGGCGTCACTGAAGGGTAGATAACGGTCACTGTGAGGGCGCACTGAAGGGTAGATAACGGTCACTGTGAAGGCGCACTGAAGGGTAGATAACGGTCACTGTGAGGGCGCACTGAAGGGTAGATAACGGTCACTGTGAGGGCGCACTGAAGGGTAGCTAACGGTCACTGTGAGGGCGCACTGAAGGGTAGATAACGGTCACTGTGAGGGCGCACTGAAGGGTAGATAACGGTCACTGTGAGGGCGCACTGAAGGGTAGCTAACGGTCACTGTGAGGGCGCACTGAAGGGTAGCTAACGGTCACTGTGAGGGCGCACTGAAGGGTAGCTAACGGTCACTGTGAGGGCGCACTGAAGGGTAGCTAACGGTCACTGTGAGGGCGCACTGAAGGGTAGATAACGGTCACTGTGAGGGCGCACTGAAGGGTAGCTAACGGTCACTGTGAGGGCGCACTGAAGGGTAGCTAACGGTCACTGTGAGGGCGCACTGAAGGGTAGATAACGGTCACTGTGAAGGCGTCACTGAAGGGTAGATAACGGTCACTGTGAAGGCGTCACTGAAGGGTAGATAACGGTCACTGTGAAGGCGTCACTGAAGGGTAGATAACGGTCACTGTGAAGGCATCACTGAAGGGTAGATAACGGTCCCTGTGAAGGTGCACTGAAGGGTAGATAACTGTCACTGAAGGGTAGATAACAGTCACTGTGAAGGTGCACTGAAGGGTAGATAACTGTCACTGACGGGTAGATAACAGTCACTGTGAAGGTGCACTGAAGGGTAGATAACAGTCCCTGTGAAGGTGCACTGAAGGGTAGATAACTGTCACTGAAGGGTAGATAACAGTCACTGTGAAGGTGCACTGAAGGGTAGATAACTGTCACTGACGGGTAGATAACAGTCACTGTGAAGGTGCACTGAAGGGTAGATAACTGTCACTGACGGGAAGATAACAGTCACTGTGAAGGTGCACTGAAGGGTAGATAACTGTCACTGAAGGCTAGATAACAGTCACTGTGAAGGTGCACTGAAGGGTAGATAACAGTCACTGTGAAGGTGCACTGAAAGGGTAGATAACGGTCACTGTGAAGGCGCACTGAAGGGTAGATAACTGTCACTGTGAAGGTGCACTGAAGGGTAGATAACAGTCACTGTGAAGGTGCACTGAAGGGTAGATAACTGTCACTGACGGGTAGATAACAGTCACTGTGAAGGTGCACTGAAGGGTAGATAACAGTCCCTGTGAAGGTGCACTGAAGGGTAGATAACTGTCACTGAAGGGTAGATAACAGTCACTGTGAAGGTGCACTGAAGGGTAGATAACTGTCACTGACGGGTAGATAACAGTCACTGTGAAGGTGCACTGAAGGGTAGATAACAGTCACTGTGAAGGTGCACTGAAGGGTAGATAACGGTCACTGTGAAGGCGCACTGAAGGGTAGATAACCGTCACTGTGAAGGCGTCACTGAAGGGTAGATAACGGTCACTGTGAAGGCGCACTGAAGGGTAGATAACGGTCACTGTTAAGGTGTCACTGAAGGGTAGATAACCGTCACTGTGAAGGCGCACTGAAGGGTAGATAACTGTCACTGACGGGTAGATAACAGTCACTGTGAAGGTGCACTGAAGGGTAGATAACAGTCCCTGTGAAGGTGCACTGAAGGGTAGATAACTGTTACTGAAGGGTAGATAACAGTCACTGTGAAGGTGCACTGAAGGGTAGATAACTGTCACTGACGGGTAGATAACAGTCACTGTGAAGGCGTCACTGAAGGGTAGATAACAGTCACTGTGAAGGTGCACTGAAGGGTAGATAACGGTCACTGTGAAGGCGCACTGAAGGGTAGATAACCGTCACTGTGAAGGCGTCACTGAAGGGTAGATAACGGTCACTGTGAAGGCGCACTGAAGGGTAGATAACGGTCACTGTGAAGGTGTCACTGAAGGGTAGATAACCGTCACTGTGAAGGCGCACTGAAGGGTAGATAACTGTCACTGTGAAGGTGCACTGAAACTAACCCTTGATTACGAGGACATTTTGGGTTTAACTGGACATCACTATTAACTCCACACATAGCAGGAGTACCTGTATTAGAGTTAACCATACTAAACCAAATCAACTATTCTACATTTTGCTGCCACTAAACCTGTAAAAGTAATACGCACACCTAAGGAAATAGTGCTACAATGTGCTGTTGCTATATCAGGCAACATACATTTGGTGCAAAATGAACCTGGTTGGAGAAAATACAGTGATCAAAGATCAGCAAGTTGTACACTTCATACAAGACTAGTTAAAGGGCAATTCGATTTAGAAATTCAACTAGAAAACCAATAAAACCCAAAAATAAACAAAGGGCAATTTTTTATTTTTATTTTTTTTGCAAATGGTAAGAAAAAAAAAAAAAGACTCAACAACCGAGATCTAATAAACACATTTATGGGACTAAAGTGCATCAGGGAATGTGCCTCAAAATGACCTCAGCAACACACTGGAAATAGAACCAATTTAAATTACCTTCCAGTAAATGCATGTATTTGTACATTTCTTTCAAAACAATGTTTTAAAAAAAAGTAAATAAAATGATGTCTTAAACACTAAATATAGTCTTGACTAAGCCTCTTCTGGCCCAACAATACTAGAGAACTTTACAGAACAAAACCTACAGACATTAATGAAAGGCGGCACTGATCTCTCGAAGAACTCGAAGAACATTTATTTTTCAACATCAAACCTCGGTTCCTCACGAAATCCCTTATATTTTGGGCCGTTCTTTCTCTCAGAACAGGGTCCTCGGCAGTCTTGCACTGCTAAAACTCTGCTTTTGTTGCGAGGTGTCCCTTTGAAATATGGACTCTGAAATGTTTCATGACAGCATTCAATTCATTTGGGCTCCATGGCCTTTTCACAATTCTCCTCGATTTGGTCTCTGTAAAACAAACAAACATATACATACATGCATACCTATACACCTATATGTATATACTTGGAATAACTTTAATACAATAATACATCTGGAGTTCTCTGTTTCATCCTCATTCATTTGGCTTTTTCCTGAGGGGTAAAAAGCAACAATTAAAATGTATTCCAGCCCTACAATCCAAACAGTTTCGGACCATGTGAAATATCAGCAGATAAGCACACAGGGAAAACTAGTCCACAAAAAGGACCACATTTACACTGAATTACTGTGGAAGCAAAAAATAAAACATGAACCCAAAATCAACATGTATCCTTTTTCTCAAAGAAATATCTAAAATATATGCACGCACACGTGGAGCTGTCAGTCTCACCCAGGCACATTTTTGTTTTTTCTAAGGGAAAAAAAGCAACACTATTCCTCTTCTCTACATGGCAAACGGGTATATAATATAACCGTTTAATATATATATATATATATATATATATATATATATATATATATATATATAAGAAATCAAGTTTATTTGTTCTGACCAGAAACGATTATTTGAAATTACCATTAACCCGTTAATAATATATATATATATATTTTTTTTTGTTCTGTTCTAATTTGTCAGTCAACCAATCATGAATTCAAATAGTATGGCCTATGCTGATGCTGACACAGTGAGTGAAATGCAAATGCTCAGCTGTCAAGTCAAGATAGGTTAGTCGCCATGTCAATGTGCTGGCATTAGCTTTTGGATCTCAGAAGTTTATCTGAGGAAATGTCACCATGGCAGGTAATATCCAGGTGCTTTGAAACCGGCTAAAATTGCAGGTTATCTGCTGCCATTCAAGAAATTACTTAAAAAATAATAATAAAATGATGTATGGCCTGACACTTCATGTGTCAATCAAGCTCAAATAGATTTACGATATTTTGTGTTTTGGGTGCTTAGTTTGTTTTTTGTTTAATACATTTGGCCAAAATCTTGTGTTATTAAAGTGCTATGCACAGTCTGCATTGGCTATGACTAGACAACCAACACCAGACTAAAGCCGGAAGTATAATTAATTTTTTTTTACCATAGTCAAACGCACAGCCTTGCAAAGTATACTACTTTTGACTCGTACACAGGAGTTTAACGCATTATTTTCAAATAAATTTTTATTTTTATTATCATTATTATTATTTTATTTTACTATTGCCCAAGTTTCAGAAAGGAACTAATAAAGTAGCAGTGGTTGGGACATATTTTAATTATCAACCCCACTTAAAAAGATGCAATCTAATCCGGTTTACATGAAATAAGCTTCTGAGCAGGTTTAAGTTACGGGCCACTATAGCAACACTATGACAGCAAGTCCAGGATGAGCACTGAAGAACCAAACAATCCAAGATCATGCCAAATCATCCACAATCAAATCCCACTAATGGAGGCGTACGAAGAACGGATCCCAGTTCCTTACTACCCTTGCATTGAAAACAAGACAGTCACCCAAGCGTGCGCGCCTCACTCACGACTGAGTACAGTCGTGGCCAAAGGTTTTGAATATTACATAAATATTAGTTTTCAAAACGTTTGCTGCTAAACTGCTTTTAGATCTTTGTTTCAGTTGTTTCTGTGATGTACTGAAATATAATTACAAGCACTTCATACGTTTCAAAGGCTTTTATCGACAATTACATGACATTTATGCAAAGAGTCAGTATTTGCAGTGTTGGCCCTTCTTTTTCAGGACCTCTGCAATTCGACTGGGCATGCTCTCAATCAACTTCTGGGCCAAATCCTGACTGATAGCAACCCATTCTTTCATAATCACTTCTTGGAGTTTGTCAGAATTAGTGGGTTTTTGTTTGTCCACCCGCCTCTTGAGGATTGACCACAAGTTCTCAATGGGATTAAGATCTGGGGAGTTTCCAGGCCATGGACCCAAAATTTCAACATTCTGGTCCCCGAGCCACTTAGTTATCACTTTTGCCTTATGGCACGGTGCTCCATCGTGCTGGAAAATGCATTGTTCTTCACCAAACTGGATTGTTGGAAGAAGTTGCTGTTGGAGGGTGTTTTGGTACCATTCTTTATTCATGGCTGTGTTTTTGGGCAGAATTGTGAGTGAGCCCACTCCCTTGGATGAGAAGCAACCCCACACATGAATGGTGTCAGGATGCTTTACTGTTGGCATGACACAGGACTGATGGTAGCGCTCACCTTTTCTTCTCCGGACAAGCTTTTTTCCAGATGCCCCAAACAATCGGAAAGGGGCTTCATCGGAGAATATGACTTTGCCCCAGTCCTCAGCAGTCCATTCACTATACTTTCTGCAGAAGATCAATCTGTCCCTGATGTTTTTTTTTTGGAGAGAATTGGCTTCTTTGCTGCCCTTCTTGACACCAGGCCATCTTCCAGAAGTCTTGGCCTCACTGTGCGTGCAGATGCGCTCACACCTGCCTGCTGCCATTCCTGAGCAAGCTCTGCACTGGTGGCACTCCAATCCCGCAGCTGAATCCTCTTTAGGAGACGATCCTAGTGCTTGCTGGACTTTCTTGGACGCCCTGAATCCTTCTTTACAAGAATTGAACCTCTTTCCTTGAAGTTCTTGATGATCCTATAAATTGTTGATTTAGGTGCAATCTTAGTAGCCACAATATCCTTGCCTGTGAAGCCATTTTTATGCAAGGCAATGATGGCTGCACGCGTTTCTTTGCAGGTCACCATGGTTAACAATGGAAGAACAATGATTTCAAGCATCACCCTCCTTTTAACATGTCAAGTCTGCCATTCTAACCCAATCAGCCTGACATAATGATCTCCAGCGTTAACAAGACGATTACTGAAATGATCTCAGCAGGTCCTTTGATGACAGCAATGAAATGCAGTGGAAAGGTTTTTTGGGGATTAAGTTAATTTTCATGGCAAAGAAGGACTATGCAATTCATCTGATCACTCTTCATAACATTCTGGAGGATATGCAAATTGCTATTATAAAAACGTAAGCAGCAACTTTTCCAATTTCCAACATTTATGTAATTCTCAGAGCTGTGGCCGTAAGGTCTCCGGTGCCTGTCGAGGCGGCAATCCCCGAACCCGGTGGTGGACACGGGAAGTAAGGGATGCTGTCAAGCTGAAGAAGGAGTCCTATCGGGCCTGGATGGCTTGTGGGACTCCGGAGGCAGCTGACAGGTACCGGCAGGCCAAGCAGACTGCAGGCCGGGTAGTCGTGGAGGCAAAAAATCGGGCCTGGGAGGAGTTCGGTGAGGGCATGGAGAAAGACTATCGGTTGGCCTCAAAGAGATTCTGGCAAACCGTTCGACGCCTCCGGAGGGGGAAGCAGTGCCCTACCAACACTGTTTACAGTAGAGATGGGCACCTGTTGACCTCAACTGGGGATATCGTCGGGCGGTGGAAGGAATTCTTCGAGGATCTCCTCAATCCCACCGGCTTGTGTTCCGTTGAGGAAGCAGTGGCTGGGGACTCGGAGGAGCACTCGTCCATCACCCGGGCTGAAGTCGTCGAAGTAGTTAAAAAGCTCCTCGGTGGCAAGACACCGGGGGTGGATGAGATCCGCGCCGAGTACCTCAAGTCTCTGGATGTTGTGGGGCTGTCTTGGCTGACACGCCTCTGCAACATCGCATGGCGGTTGGGGACAGTACCTCTGGACTGGCAGACCGGGGTGGTGGTCCCTCTTTTCAAGAAGGGGGACCGGAGAGTGTGTTCCAACTATAGGGGGATCACACTTCTCAGCCTCCCCGGGAAAGTCTATGCCAGGGTACTGGAGAGGAGAATTCGGCCGATAGTGGAACCTCGGATTCAGGAGGAACAGTGTGGTTTTCGTCCCGGTCGTGGAACACTGGACCAGCTCTATACCCTTTCCAGGGTGCTAGAGGGTTCATGGGAGTTTGCCCAACCAGTCCACATGTGTTTTGTGGATTTGGAGAAGGCATTCGACCATGTTCCTCGCGACATCCTGTGGAGGGTGCTCTGGGAGTATGGGGTCGGCGGCCCCCTACTTAGGGCTGTTCGGTCCCTGTACGACCGGAGCAAGAGCTTGGTTCGCATTGCCGGCAGTAAGTCAGACCTGTTCCCGGTGCATGTTGGACTCCGGCAGGGCTGCCCTTTGTCACCGGTTCTGTTCATAATTTTTATGGACAGAATTTCTAGGCGCAGCCAAGGGCCGGAGAGTGTCCGGTTTGGGGACCATACGATTTCGTCGTTGCTTTTTGCGGATGATGTTGTCGTGTTGGCCTCCTCAGACCAGGACCTTCAGCGTGCACTGGGACTGTTTGCAGCCGACTGTGAATCGGCTGGGATGTGAATCAGCACCTTCAAGTCCGAGGCCATGGTTCTCAGTCGGAAAAGGGTGGATTGCCGACTTCAGGTTGGTGGAGAGTTCCTGCCTCAAGTGGAGGAGTTTAAGTATCTTAGGGTCTTGTTCACGAGTAAGGGGAGGATCGGTGCAGCTTCTGCAGTAATGCGGTCGCTGTACCGGTCTGTCATGGTGAAGGAGCTGAGCTGTAAGGCAAAGCTCTCGATTTACCGGTCAATCTACGTTCCTACTCTCACCTATGGTCATGAGCTTTGGGTCATGACCGAAAGGACAAGATCCCGGATACAGGCGGCCGAAATAAGCTTTCTCCGTCGGGTGGCTGGGCGCTCCCTTAGCGATAGGGTGAGAAGCACGGTCACTCGGGAGGAGCTCAGAGTAGAGCCGTTGCTCCTCCACATCGAGAGAAGCCAGCTAAGGTGGCTCGAACATCTATTTCGGATGCCTCCTGGACGCCTTCCCAGGGAGGTGTTCCAGGCACGTCTCACCGGGAGGAGACCCCGGGGAAGACCTAGGACACGCTGGAGGGACTATATCTCCCGGCTGGCCTGGGAACGCCTCGGGGTCCCCCCGGAAGAGCTGGAAGAAGTGGCTAAGGAGAGTGAAGTCTGGGCGTCTCTGCTTAGACTGTTGCCCCCGCGACCCAGCCCTGGATAAGCGGAAGATGATGGATGGATGGATGGATGTTATTCTCAAAACTTTTGGCCACGACTGTAGGTGGAGATACTGTATGAGGTTTTGTCGACGGTTTGAGGATGTACTGGAGTTATGAGGTTTATTCACAAGCTCTTAGCATCAAGTTCAATTCAATTTCTGGTATTAGTTATTAACCAGTATGGTTTCTAATCAAGCCGTTGAACAGAAATGTAAGGTTGGGTTTTTTTTTTTTTTAAGCCCTGGTAAATATATAAATGGTCCCACTTTATATTAGGTGGCCTTAACTACTATGTACTTACATAAAAAATAAGTACAATGTACTTATTGTGTTCATATTGTATTGTAAAACACTTTTTTACTGCTATTGAGGTGGGATGGGGTAAGGTTTGGGAGAGGGTTGGAGGTATGGGTAAGTTTAAGGGTGGGTTAAGGTTTAAAGTATGGGTCAACAGTGTAATTATAAATGTAATTACAGAAATTAAATACAGATGTAATTACATGTAGTTTTTTTTTTAAATATAAGTACAATGTAAAAACATGTACACTAAGTACATTGTACTAAATTATTAATTAAAATGTAAGTACATAGTAGTTAAGGCCACTTAATATAAAGTGGGTCCATATAAATATACATTATAATATACCGTTGGAACTTTCTGTCTCGTCCTGGGTCAACTCCATCCCTTCTTTGCTTCCTACATTTAGAAAATGAAACTATACTTAAACTTGACAACCCAAATACTTTGTTTCTGATAATCAGAAACCTGAAGTAGTGAATACACTATACCAGTGGTTCTCAAACCTGTCCTGGAGTATCCCCAGCACTGCACATTTTGTATGTCTCCCTCATCTATCCCACCTGATTGAACTCATCAGCTCATTAGTGGAGACTGCAATACCTAAAGTGGGTGTGTATGATACTGGGATACATACAAAATGTGCAGTGCTGGGGGTACTCCAGGACAGGTTTGAGAACCACTGCACTATACCACTGATGCTAAATGGAATTAAATTCATTACATACCTCTTACTCCAGAGACAGGCTCAGACTCTTCATTGTCATCATCGCTTACTACTTCCTCATCTAAATCCAGATCAATTTCATCTATAGAAAAACATATGAAAAACATCCCCACACACCTGCATTAGTGCACATATACAATTCAACCGATAATAGTCTCTATGGAACCGAATGTCGTGGCCCAAAAAGTTGGCTAGTTGATCAAGCTCATTATCCTTAAGATTAAGAACCTGGGACATTGTTGCCACCTGCTTACGGAGCTGTGTAGACCGGAGATTTTCCGGGTGCAGTGCACAACACTGACTTGCAAAAAGCCTGATGCAGTCCTGTCCTCTGAAGAAGCTGGTGGGTGAGCACTTTGGTCTTCCAAATAGGAAGGGGTTGTCCCTGTCTACTTCACATGCATCTCTCTTGTCCACAAGAAGTTTCATTGCACTGACAAGTTCGGGGTTTAACAAAAGTGCAACTTTTCTCCATTTCTTGCCCATTATTTTCACTGCTAAAATGCTTGGACATTTTTTTGCTCAAATGGAGAGAGACTGACGGCGATATCATCATGGAGCTCAGTCTGGTCTCTTTTCCTGAAACACTCAAGCATCATTTTTGAAACCTCTCCTGCACGACGTCTATTAAAGATTATTACTTGTGCAAGTGTCCCTTTGGCGAGTTCTGCATATGTTTGTGAAGACTCATGTTTTTTTAGGCTTTCAAAAGCATCAGCTGATTTTTTTCTCTAGATGCTGGTGGAGAAGCTGCACATCATGTGTGAACGGTATAGTTGATGGTTTGTTGAACTTTGATTTGCTCAAAGTAGCAAGAGCAGCATGGGAGACATGTTCTGCCCATTCACTTGAGCACAGTCGTTTGAATCGCTCTGCTGCTTTTGTCATACCATCATCCTCTGCTGCGATAGCCCAGCAGAGAATGATGTCACCGATCTTGTTGAGCGAGTGTCCTAACTTCAACGCAAGGCTTGGTGTCTTATATGAGTGGCTCTTTTCATCGTAGCAAGCAACATCTTTCACAGCCTCAATGACTTTGTTAAAAAAAAAAAAATTGTTTGGCTTCACAGCATCTTCGAAACTAAATATGGAGTATTTTTTTTCTCAAGCTGAGCAAGAGTCTGCCCATTTCCCGAACCTTCTGTCTGATGTATTCGGATTTTGTTGGATCACTTCCATGCTTGTTGTAAAGACACTGACTCAACTGCAGTATGAGGAAATCATTTCGAATCACAGATGAAATGTCATCTCTCTTCATGTATCCCAAAATCTTCCACACCTCTGGAGATATTGCCTGGGAGAATGTTGACTCTGCAATATCAGCCAAAACTAAGACTTTGGCCTTACCAGTTACTTCAGACTCTGAAAACATCTTTGAAGGGCATCTCAGTGTATGACGCCACAGCTCCTTGCGAACAAACAGGCCTTTACAGTATACACAGTGAACATATGTTTTGGCACTCAATTCAGTTTCTGTTCTTCCTGGCCGCCTTCTAACTTTCAGTGGTCCACTTTTACTTTCCATAACCTCTTGATTATGTTCATAGTTGCCTCTGTTTCGTAATTTCTCAAGTAACCTTTTTCTGTCCTGGGAGTGTTTAGGGAGCAAGAATGCGGCAGCAATTTCTGTCTCACCGTCTTGATGCTTTTTAAGGTGGCGGGCAATTTTAGACTGAGGTTTTTTGCTAACATAACAGTAGTTTTTGTGGGTGGAAATGGTGTTTTTGGGGTTTGCCACATTGTCAGTCTCTGTGCGTTCATAAGAAGACACTGCTGGTGTTTTCTTAAAACTCTGAAGCATCTCAGTATTGTGTGTTGTAGTATGATCATCACATATGAGGTCTTGAGCAGAACTGGATCTGACCATTTCATGATCAGTGGAAGAACAGGGAATGGGTTGTGGTGGCACACTCTTTGCTCTCATAGAAGACTCTGAAAAAGCTGGTGTGGACTTATAATATGGTGGATTGCATATATTGACAGATACACTATCATCACTATCGCTATTTTGTCTAGAGTCCGGGATGAAGACATCAGAGGAAGTTTCTTCAGTGTTTTTATCAGCGCAAGAAATTCTCCTCATCAGAGCAAGATTCTTCAAAACTGGAAAATTCAACATCTGGCTAAAAAAACAAAAAACAATAATAACAAAGCCTGCTTATAGCACAGTTTTGATGTAACAAACTTGAAAATTTTTATATAAAAGGTGATGTAAAAGAAATTAACATACCAGTGTCATATTCTTCAGGAAGCAGGTTTTGTGCCATGATCTTGAACATACTGAAAGAATATAAAAATAAGCTTCAGAACAATGCTTCTTTTAGTTTTTTTTTACCAGATTACTGCTCCGAAATCAATAGATATGCCTTTGAAATAATAATAATTTGAATAAAACTGCACAAAAAACATTTAATAGAAGGCCATTTGGTTTTCAATACAACAATGAACACGCATACAAACATATATATGAGTAATGCAGATACTGAGATTTGCATGAAAGGCCAAGCCATTTTCGACTTGACACAGGTCCACTGCAATCTTCACAAGAATCCAAACTGGAGATAACCGCACTGTGAACTTCATGGTGGCACTATAACAAAAAGGATTTATTAAATCAACTTCATATGTTAGACATAGCACAACTTTCACTGGTGTACTATACACAATACATATTGTCACTATCCACGATATATATTGTTGCATATTTGTACTGCGATACATTGTGACACCCCTAATTGACAGCCAATGGGAATCAATTCTGCTATAACATGCTCGAGTATATAAGCGGCGGTCAAAGATGCGATTACAATAAACAGAACGTTACCGGACCCTAATACAGTTATGGTTGGTGTGAATGGGCCTTAACTGTTTACGTCTCTGTGACTGGAAGTCACAAAGCATATCCAGATTGAAAAGTGTGCATATTGGGTCTACAGCTTATCCACAATAAAGAAGCTGACACATACCCAAAGCAACATCTTTTCCTCAAGCCCTAACCCTGACATGACGGTCCTCGTAGTGGAGAACTGTCCTTACATTTCAGGTCAGTGTCATGCCCATCCCCCAACACACCAGTTATGAAAATAAATGAACAGGGCAAGGTACATTTTACTCGAATCTGAGACGTCACAACAGCGTCTTTAAGACGACAGTCCACGTTAACCAGTCTAGTATGATTCCCAACCATCCTACACTTAACATTGCCTGTGTCAAAGAGAGGAAAACAATGAAGGCACATGTGCTCACTTTCTCTTTCACTGATGTGGAAGGATCCACACTGCATTCAGTCACAGCCACTGATGTCTCGTCACACGATTCCTGTAATTGTGAGAAAGACAGGTGCAACACTGAGGCAAGGGTGTTTGCCAATTGGCCACCACAACTAATTCTAGTATCAACCAAAGTCTAAATATCTAGTGTCACTTTCATGGCTACGTCGTGCACAAAGCAGAAATGCAGAATTTTTTTTTAATGATCTGCGTCATGTAAAAAACTAAAATTCATGAAATGCAAAACATGGTTGACTTTCAGTGATAAAGTCTTTAAGAGACTTACCCTTAAACGCCAAGGCCAAGAGGAATCCCCATAGTTGTATGTGACCTCCTCATCTGGAAAGATATGTCTTATACTAAACAGACACAGGTGTGGCCTTCCGTCAACAATGATTGTCTTGACTGTGCAATTTGGATTTCTGTCATCATCATTCACCAGTCGTCCAAGTGAAGAATCCTCTTTTGTTGCATCTATGCTGTGAGAAAAATAGTGCAGTAAGAAACTTAAAACATAAGACACACTGAAACATAAGGTTCTTAACTGAACATTTTGGGTTAGGCTAACCTTGGCCTATTTAACCTATATTCTAATACACATTGTGACAGTTAACTTCCTAACAATTTAATAGGTCAGATGATCCACTTAAGGTAAGAACCCTAGCAAATCTGCTATTGTAGTAATAATAATAGTAATAATATTAATCATCATAATCAGAACTGTTTTGTGTAGGTGTAGGCGGTTGCGAAGGGTTGGGTATTGGTAAACATAATGATCGCTCACCGCTGTCAGCGTTTTTTGTGCCTTTGAATCATGTCGTCGTGTCACTCCGCAAGTAGTCCAATCATTTGTCACGATTGAAGTTCAAAGTGTACGCGCACCGTTCTGAATGCGCACACACCCAACCATCTACTCACGTGAACAGCTTCAGTTGACTGACGAAGACCGTGAACACGGGTGATTCATGTAAGCAAATCCAATATATTGTCTTTCATTTTTATGTGCAGGACTAGTAAAATTTAACCAATCAATTGATCACTTTTGTCATGCTTCCATAACATCAAAGTTAAACGATTCTGGGCTAACTTAGCAAAGTAGGCTAACGCCATGTTGGTTATTGCTTACTTCTAGCTAGAAAGTTTAGCAGCTTCTACAAGGCTCGAAATTGCCAACATTTTTGTCACATATGCTCCTGAAATTTAATCTGTGCAACCTAAAAATATATTTGGGAGTAACCTTATATGCGTGGAGCTTATGAGTATATCTGTCCACTAACGACTCGTCCGATTTGTGAACTAATGACTCCTTTGAACCGATTCACTTTAATGAATGCTTAAATCGGATCTGGGTCGAGTTTCCCGATAACGATGTATCTTCGCTCTGAAGAGCGCTCTCTACGTGCAAGGTTACAAACGCTCGCCGCAATTCCACACGCTATTCCCGAAAACTTTACTTGACATGAACGCGTTCTACGTGCTACTTAAGAGTCGCTGTCCATTCGCGAAATTCGTACTGAAATATAACCTATGGAATCGTATTCTGAACGTTCAACCTAATAATCGTCTTCTGTTGTGAATTAGCAATCCTAGAATCAAATCAAAGTTTATTTATAAAGCACAGTAAAAACAACAATAGTTGACCACTGTGCTGTACAATGTCATACTAAAAAAGGTATAAAATAAGTGATATACACATATGCATATATACACATACACATGTACACATGCACAAATATACATACATACATGCGTATATACACACAGTACACACCTATACACAAAATCATGCATAACACATACATACATACATACATGCATACATAAATATAATAAAGACCGCAATGCAAATCAGAACACTGATAAATGGTCTAAAAAGTCTAGGAACAGTTATATGCCTGAGAAAAAAGGTATGTTTTTAGCTAAGATTTAAATTCAGCTTCTGATGAAACTGAACTGAGGGAGACCGGGAGACTGTTCCACAACTTTGGCCCAACAACAGAAAAAGCCCGGTCACCTCGCAGCTTTAATCTAGATCTAGGGACCATCAGTAATTTTTGTTCAGAGGAGCTCAGAGATCCAACAGAGGTTTTTGGGTTCACAAGGTCGCGAAGATAAGTAGGGGCTGAACCATTCAAAGCTTTAAAAACAAAAAGTAAAATTTTAAAATCAATTCTGTAGTGGACCGGCAACCAGTGCAAGGAGCGCAGTACAGGGGTAATATGTTCGAACTTGCGAGTACCAGTCAAAAGTCTGGCAGCTGCGTTCTGAACCATCTGAAGTCGATTTATATTAGATTGACTAATTCCAACATAGAGAGAATTACAATAATCCAGCCGAGATGACACAAATGCATGGATCACTCTCTCAAACTCAGAAAAGGTTAAAAAACTCTTGGTTTTAGATAACAATCGTAGTTGGAGAAAACAAGATCTAACTACAGAGTTTATCTGTTTGTCAAATTTGAGTGAGGGTTCAAAAATGACACCCAAATTTTTTGTAGAGGGTCTTTCATAGCAAACTAAGTCTCCCAAATCATAATTAAAGGTGCCTGAAAGCTCAAAAACCATAACCTCTGTTTTGCTCTCATTAAGGTGCAAAAAATTTGAAGAAAGCCAAGACTTAATATCAGCCAGACATGCAGCTAAGGATCTCAAAGCTGTTTTGTCGTTGTGCTTCAGGGGCAAATAAATTTGGGTGTCATCAGCATAAAAATGAAATGACAGCTTGTGCTTGGTAAAAATAGACCCCAAAGGAAGCATATATAATGAGAACAAAACAGGAGCCAAAATGGAGCCCTGAGGAACTCCAAACATCAGGGCGCAGCTGGATGAAGAAAAACCATCAAGACAAACAGAAAAAGTCCTATCTTCGAGATGATTTGAACCAGTCCAGAGCGCGACCTTGAATACCCACATATTTTTCTAGGCGCGATTTAAGAATTTTGTGGTCGACGGTATCGAAAGCAGCGCTTAAATCTAAAAGTAGAAGTATCATTGAGTCCCCTGAGTCAACAGTTAAAAAAATATCATTTAAAACTTTTAAGAGTGCAGACTCCGTACTATGATGCTTCCTGAAACCAGATTGACATTTTTCAAATATATTGTTTGATTCTAAGAAGCTCTGTAATTGTACTAAAAAAACCTTTTCTAAGGCTTTAGAAATGAAAGCCAAATTTGAGATCGGTCTATAACTTGATAAGACGGCCGGGTCAAGATTAGGTTTTTTAAGCAGTCGTTTAACAATTGCATGTTTAAAGTATCTTGGAACGGTTGCTGTAAGAAGTGACTTATTTATTATAGCTAAAATACTTGGTCCAACAACATCAAAGACCTCAAGAAAAAACCGAGTGGGAACAATATCAAGTGGGCATGTAGTGGGTTTCAAATGCTTAATTATGTCTTGAAAGGAGCTTAAAGAGATTGCACTCCAATTTGTAATGAATTCCAGACAGAGATGCGGGACAGATAGGTCATAATTTGAAGATACTATACGCTGTCTTATGTCAACTATTTTATCTGTGGAAAAACCTGAGAAAATCTTCACATACTGCAGCTGAGGCATTCAAAGAAACAGCACTATTTGGATTTAAAACAGAGTTTAAAATGGTAAAAAGAGTTTTAGGTTTATGACAATTTTTTGCAATGATATCTGAAAAATACTGAGATTTTGCCAGTTTAACTGATTTTTGATACCCAATTAATGATTCACGTAGAATTTCAAAAGATACTTGTAGTTTATCTTTTTTCCACTTCCGTTCGGCTCTACGACAAACTCGTCTATGTTCTTGTGTGGTACTGTTTAACCAGGGTTCAGGTTTAGATTTTAGTCGTTTTTCTCGCACAGGAGCCACAATTTAAAATATCATTTGAAATGGAATTAAACAATTAAAGATGTTCATCTACATTTGAATTATTTGAGGAATCAAGATTGTACATCAAACAGGCCTCCTTAAAATAAACAGCAAAATCATCATTAGATGAAGGATTAAAAAGCCGAGTTTGCTGTGATAACCTCTTAGATTTCATAGTTTTACCATTTGGAAGAGAGCAAGTGAACATAATAGGCATATGATCTGAAAAACTCAATTCAAGAGTTTCAAGTTTGCAAACTGGAATACCATGCAATAATACAAGATCTAAGGTATGGCCTTGTTTGTGAGTGGGACCATTTACCACTTGAATGAAGTCCAGAGAGTCAACCAGACTAAGAAAATCTTTAGCCAGGGAATTTGACTCGCAACAAACATGAATATTAAAATCCCCCACAACTAAAAGCCTATCATATTTAAGAACAGCTTCGCTCAAAAAGTTTGAAAACTCCTTTAAAAAGTCCTTGTTTGGTTTCGGAGGACGATAAACCACTGCAATCGATAACTGATGTTTATTTAGCTGAAAGAGTAGAATTTCAAAGCTTGAGTAGGATTCAGTCTTTAGGGTATGACAACAAAATCGGCTTTTGAACACCGACGCAAGCCCACCGCCCCTGCCAGAAGTTCTAGGGCAGTTTAAAAACGAGCAGTTTTTGGCACAAGTTTGGAAAAGGGGCTTGTATCCCCCGCAGTCAGCCAAGTCTCAGTAATTAACAAAAAATCCAATTTATTTGAGGTAAAGAAATCTCGCAAGATAAATGTCTTGATCAACGATCTTGAATTTACCAAAGCCATCTTTACCTGTACCGAATCGCAGTTCGTATGTGTAGCACAGCACAGCGAGCGAAGATTGTTGAGATTTACACCCCCGCGGCGAAGATGTGGTGTCCGGAGACGAGGAGAGCTGGAATACTTGCCCTGAGTCACAGGTAAAATCCAATAATACGCCACTTCGAGTGAGCGCCATGATGCAAATCGGCCACATCCCAACTCAAAGCGACCCAAGCCATGGCATGATGGATGTAAGCTTGTTAGATGCAACTTTAATTTGACCGCGATACCCCCTCTTTTCCCCCTTCTTCTGCGGCGCTTCTTTCCAGGAAAGCTCCATGGCAGCTGGCTTCGAAAGGCCGGGACATTCGTCAAGAAGGGAGGGGGTGGGCTGTTAAAATTCTCAGATCTCAAAACAGTGTTTGATACAGCCTCAATAGAGTCTCTTATATTTAAAAGCAATTGATGGTCATACGTAATCAATGTAAAAACTTTAGAAATAAAAATAAAAAACAAAGCCAGGACAGAGAGCAGACGGCCAGCCAAGCACACCGGCGCCATCTTTCCTCTAGAAGTCTATAATAAAGCACTGACAAAATGGCTGAACAAAAACACAAGAAAAGATACCTTTCAAAAATATAGAGGCAAATAAAGATGTTATTTTTAATAGATGTAAAGGACACCATAGTAATAAGGAAAAACAAAACATCTGGGAGGACAAGAAATGCCCAATAAATGGCTAGTTTTCGTGCACGTCAGCAGCAAGTTATTGACAGATTTTTTGGGATTTCATCCCTATTTTGCCCAGTCTTTGAAGCATTTTTTTTTGTTTAATCATTTAAATTAGATGTGTATTTAAATTTTTCTTCCCTTTTTTAATTATTTAATTTATAAATTCATTTAAACAAAAAACAAGTACAATATTTTTTATTAATTTATAATTATACCATATAAATTATGTCACTGTGTGCATGTGGTGGGGAGGGGGGGGGTGTAAGTGCACCGTATAGTTTCCTGCTTTTTTGTCCTTTTTTTTTGTCGATCACACCTATGTTCTTAACATGTTGACTGAAACATTCCAGACAACATAATGTATATGTGTATATATATATATATATATATATATAGATGCTTATATATCTCCGATTTCAAATTCAGTCCATTTTAATACCATTTTATCACTCTCTAATGTGGCACCTCAGATCAAACGAAGCCAAACTCGTTATGTTAGAAAAATTAACTATCGAGAGAAAGTTTTAGAAAATCTTACATGTATTACACCTGATTTACATTAAAAAAATCAATATAAAAACGAATTGGAAATAGAATCAAAAGCATGTGAATTAAAATTGAATGGAATCATAAAATTTCTGCTAATATCCAACCCTAAAATGAATCAACTCATTTTTTTTTTTTGGCAAGCCATTCTAATGACAGTACATTAATGAAAGTATACTTTTACATTAGCTTCGTTTCTGTTTTAGTTATATACTTCTGTATCATACTGTATTAAACTGAAAATTCATCCACTCAACTTTACCGGTCATGATGACAACAAAGATTTATTTCAAAATGTAAATTAATTCTCTCAAGCATCCATGGAGATGTTTTTCATTAACTAATACTAATAACGTTACTTGTATGGGTCTATGAACAACAAGAGAATTTTGTTTGTACCAAACCAAAAAACAAACACGTTAATAGCATGTGCAAGTTGTTTGGAGACGCCATTTTAACTGCTTATGGACTGATATTAGCCCGATTAGAGGCCATGTTTAAAGCTAATGTAACTAGTTAAAACTGTCCGACTCCGACACTAAACTCCATAAAGTTGCGCTGACTTTGACGGATGTGAAATGCAGCCAATCACTGACGAGGATTCCAGTGTTCCACCAATGAATCGCGCTTGTGCGTGGTCTGGGTGTATGAAATGTGTATGATACTGCAGTAGCACCGAATTTCACATAGAGGGAGATTATACACTCTGAGCATACACTGGCATACACTGAAAAACGGGTACAACGGATTTATAAGGAGAAAAAGCGGGAGGTGGTTAGGCGCGGTCTGATAAGCCTTTCTACACTGCTCGACTTATGAGGACATTAGTGCTGTCCTCGTAGTTACGGTATGTCCTCATAGAGTCGGTATGCATCCATGGTTTTTGTCCTCATAATCCGGTCGCACCAACGCACACCTGACATACACCTCTCACACTCACACACACCTCACACACACACACACACACACACACACCCACCTCACATACACCTCTCACACTCACACACACCTCACACACACACACACACACACACACCCACCTCACATACACCTCTCACACTCACACACACACACACACACACACACACACACCTCTCACACACACACACCTCACACACACACACCTCACACACACCACACACACATACTGGTTTCCATGCTGGATGGGGACCAACTTTATGATCATCACTTGTGGGGACCACCCTCTCTAAAGGTTCTAGAGGTATGAAAAAAATTAGGGATACTTACCATAGCTTTGATAACTTATACACGCCTTCAGATATCTGAATTGATGAAGTAATGATTTGACCGTGCGTTATGGGGACTTTTGAAAAATCGAGTTGAAATGTCTTATAGGGACCAACTTTGCATAATATTTGCATAATTCACACAACCTCCCATTAGATTTGTGGGGACCTAATTTGCATAATTCACACAAGCTCCTATTTGATTTGTGGGGACTTAATTTGCATAATTCACACAACTTCCCCTTTTGATTTGTGGGGACCTAGATATAACAAGAAGTATATTATTAATGACAAATAATAGGCATTTATACAAAGTAATTCCTCAGATTGTATTTGTCCATTTGCCCTTAATAAAAATGGGTTCAATCTACAACCAAGCTTCACTCTTGCATAGAACACCTATGGCCAGTTTCACAGACCAGGCTTAAGATAGTCTCAGACTAAAGTGTGCGTTTAAGCAGTTTTAACTGAAAGCACATCTTAAATTAAGTCCTTTGTGTCCATGTCCAAGTGCCATTGTTTTGTCTCAAGATGCACACCAGTAATGCTTATTTCTAAGACACGTTTATAAAAGCTACTTAGAATGTCCTAATTGAACTAAAGGCCTAATAATGTTTTAATCTAAATCCTGTCTGTGAAACCAGGCCCTAGTGTTGTGCTTGTAATCATCTCCTCAACATGCAGAATATTTGTTTGGATCGATTGATTGTTCCTACAATTGATTGGAATATTAGTGTGATTGAAGTGGATTATATGTGAATGGAGAACTTTTTCACTGCAACATCAAAGGATTGCATACAAGTAGTGAATTATTGTCTGGATATTTTCCAACCCATTTCATACCCACAAGTCAAACATTTAAACCTTTCCACTTCAAACTATTGCTATAATTGTAATTTTTTCAGCCAACCTCCCAGTATCAGCTGCTACTCATTCACCTGATACTTATAAAAAATAAAACTAAATCTACTACTAATTGAGCTTCAACACATTAATTCACATTACAATTGCTGAATTCAACTTTTATTGAGTTCAACTTCACAAAATAACTCAAATGAAGTCAAACCTCAAAAAGTCCTGAAATTAAAAGTATTTAAAAAATCATAAAAAAAAAGTCACTTTCACACATGCTTCCTTTCACAGACATGTGAATTTAAACAAACTACAACTTTAGAACTACTTTGTTGTTCGACCAATGCTTTCCGACTGGTGGCCTTCATCACGGTCATCATAAAACATAGTGCAAATATTAAGTTATTCTATAGCCTACAAGTGTTGCTGTTGTTTTAAAGGGTTAGCAAACCCAAACATATTAACCCTTTAACATCTTTTAACAAAACCTGCCCTGACAGAGTTGCATCTTCACATTATTATTATTTTCACTGAAATTTCTTTTTGTAAGCTGCAATGCGATTATAAATGTAAAACTTTACGGTCTTCCAGTTGCGGTTCTTCAGTGCTTCTGGTTCAGCTTTTAAACATTTGTCACAATCGCTCTTTGCTGGTACAGTGAGCGATGTGATGAATCGCTTCATGTGCCTTTCCACCGCCTGCACCTCTGTCTGCTGCCAGGGTGTCTTCTTCTGGGAACTTTTACCTAAAAGTGGACAGAAAAAACAATTATAATGATATAGTGTGTGTGCTGGAATTCCAATCCGAAGTTCTGAATCCTATTATCAGTATTTATTAGGTCTGCCCCCTAATTTATTTATTTATTTATTTTATTTAACCTTTATTTAACCAGAAAAAGCTCTCTGAGATTAAAAATCTCTTTCACAGGAGTGTCCTGGTCAAAATGTGCAGCAGTACAATCAGTTCCATCACAGATAAACATCACACAGACAAATTAAAGGGACACTCCACCCATTTGCATTAAGCTTTGCATTGTTAGAAACCCAGTCATACTATTGAATGGTCGTGCAACACTCTCTCATTATCCCCTGAGACAGGAGAAATCCGTTATTTACCTCTTACACTTCCTCCTACAATGACGCAAAAATCGTCATTTTGCGTCATTGTAGGAGGAAGTGTAAGAGGGGGGGGATTTCTGTTGAGACTACAGACACTCGTTCCTCATCTTTCCCAGGGGGCGGGAACTGCTCACGCTAGACCTATTACAGATCAGTGGGTGGGACTTTACTCTCTGAAACTGAAAGCAATATCCTCCATCTTGTTTGAAGCTAAGCTAACAGGCGCTGTGGAGACAGATGTGAAGTTATGACAATAGCGGAGGAGAGTGCTCAATATGATATAGAAGAGGATTTCGGAAGTTTGATGCTTGAATCAGGTGTTTGTGGCTACCTTTACAAGCCGCATTATAGCGAAGAGCAGCCGAGGCAGAAGACCTGCCTGCCGCGGACGAGGAGCCCGGACTGGCTCAAGTTAGGGCGGACTGGTGGCGCTGGTGATCTCACTATGCAACTACGAACCGCTACGAACACAGAGATAGAGTCCGTCTGCGGCAAAGAATTTCAACAATGACAATTTCTCCTGGACGAAATCTCTGAATCAGACGAGGACACGGACGTTTGTGTTGTGAACTATCCTAGTTTCGCACCGCATGTTCTGACTGAACATCCAGGTACCATGCAATAATTCACCTTTTCGAAAGAAATACAAACGAGGAGTAATGCACTAATGAGTTCGTCAACTAACTAGACATTTTGTGTGAAATTAATTTCAAGCTCTGGTGGTAGCTAGCCTTGTAGACGGAAGAGTGATTTCGCTTTCTGGATTAGTGGGAGTGGCTTGCGGAGCTGTGCAATGTGGTGCATTGTGGGAGTTGTCTTTCATATAAATGCGTCCTGAAGTTATTTTTTGTCTTTCCTCGGTCACGAAGGCACCAAATTCAAAATTTATTTTACATTTCGACTACATATTTGACCCACTTTAAATAAAAAACAATGTTCAAATGGGTGGAATGACCCTTTAAAAACACTTAAAAGCAGTTGCATATTGTTAGATCAACTTCCATTTGCCGGATAACGGATTTGAAATGGTCTAGAGTCAGTAGATTCTCATTTTAATTTAGATTGGAGGAAATTCCAACCAAATGGCGCTGCATACATAAAAGACTTCTTACCTAGCTCAGTTCGAGTAAAAGGAACAGAAAGAGTATAAAAGTTTTGCGAACCAAGAAAATAATTCTTCGTAATTTTCTGTTGCATAAAACAACAAAGATAAGAAGGCAACAACTCCAAGATGGCTTTGTAAATAATTAAGTACCAGTGCATCTTTCTTCTGATAGACAGAGAAGGCCAATCTACTCTGTCATACAAAGTGCAATGATGAGTTGAAGATTTATAATCTGATATGAACCTTAGAGCACCATGATAAACGGCATCTAAGGAAGAAAGAAGATAAGAAGGTGCAAACTGATATACAACATCACCGTAATCAAGGACAGGGAGAAAAGTAGCAGAGACTAATTTCTTTTTTACATTAAAAGAAAAGCAAAACTTGTTACTGAAATAAAACTCAAGCTTGATTTTCAGTTTATTCTTCAGTTGAGTGATATGAGAGCTAAAAGATCCATCATCAACTATAATGCCTAGATATTTGTACTCTTTTACTAATTCAATCACTGTACCTTGAAGGGTCTGAAGAGATACTAAATTATTTTCAAGTTTTTTTGAGTTCGAAAATAACATATACTTGTTCTGAATACTGATAAAACCAAGTTTTAAACTGTGAAGCCTTGACTGAATAATATTAAAAGCTGACTGAAGCTTAGACAAGGCTTGCTGTCCAGAGGAAGCGTTGCTATACACAACAGAATCATCAGCATAAAAATGAAAGTTGGCATCCTGAATGTCATAATCAAGGCTATTTATATAAATGGTTAATAAAAGGGGCCCCAGCACCGATCCTTGGGGAACACCTTTGGAAATCTCTAATAAATCAGATTGTTTACCTTCGGCTTGAACACACTGGGTTCTTCTGCTCAGATAGTTTTTAAACCAAGGAATAACGTAACTTGATAAACAAACAACCTTCAATCTGTGCAGCAATATTCCATGATCCATTGTATCGAAAGCTTTTGATAAATCAAAAAGCGAGGCACAAAATTCACCATTATCCATTGACCCTACAATATCATTTAAAACTTTCAAAATAGCCGTTGTAGTACTGTTTTTTCCGAAACCCTGATTGATTGATAGACAACACTTTGTTTGCATTCAAATAGGATGTCAACTGTTCACTAATAAGACTTTCTAATATCTTTGATAAAATGCAGAGCTTTGAGATTGGTCTGTAATTATTCATTATAGTGGGATCCCCCCGTTTTAGTAAAGGAACAACAAATGCTGATTTCCAAATTTAAAATATAAAAAATATGAGTTAAAGCAGATATAATAAAATCTGCTGCCAGTTTCAGATACACAGGCTCCACCCTTTTTCAGTTTATGTCGAGCAAACGGAGTGCTTTGTAAACGTCACTACTCTTAATTTGTTTAAATCTGAACTTTTCCTTTTCTATATGACTTTTTTGCATTAATAAAATCAGAATCAGAGCCTGTAAAATTCAGTGATTCAAATAGAAGCCCAGAGGCAACAAAATGCTTATTAAAGCAATTGACCATATGTTCTTTATCTGATACGCTAGTGGAATCCAATTTTATACATGAAGGAAAGCTAGACTTGTTTTTACTACCTGATATCAGTTTTATATTCTGCCAAAATTTCTTGGGATTATTTGAGTTAATAGTAGTATTTTCAATAAAATAATCAGCCTTTGCTTTTCTAATAGCGACTGTGCATTTATTCCGGAGCTGCCTAAAACGTATCCAATCGGAGCCAACATCAGAATGTCTAGCTTTTGCCCAAGCAACATCCCGCTCACAAATTAGAACAGAGAGGGCTTCTGGAAACCATGGATTATCCCTACCTTTAACACGGAATTTTTTAAAAGGTGCATGCCTGTTGATGATTGATAAGAATCCATCATAAAAGTATTTCCAGGCAGACTCAACATCGGGAATAAGAAAAATCCTGTCCCAATCATAGCGTGCTACATCAAAAAGAAAGACTTGCTCGTTAAAATGTTGTGTACATCATCTAGTGATAATACGTGGTTTATGCTTGGGTAATTTGGTATCTCTGACTATGGCAACGATGCAGTGATCACTAACATCATTAGCATATACAGAGGCCAAAGAGTACTTGTGAGGCAAATTGCTAAAAATAAGATCAATTAATGTGGACTTTGTAATCCTTCAAGTTAGGTCTGGTAGGGGTCTCAACTAGCTGAAAGAGATTTAAAGAATCACAAATTGCTTTAAAACGATCAGATACAGACTGTAGCCAGTTCACATTAAAATCACAGAGAAGAACAAGCTCCTTGTAGTTCAAAGAAGTCACCGAGTGCATCAGGGAGGAAATGGCATCAGTACTAGCTGATGGAGGTCTGTAGCAACCGACTACAGTAAGATGTAAAGTCTTGGAGACGATAAGATTTAGAGCTAATAATTCATACATTTTAACTGCTGACTCAGAGAGCAACACAGCAACTTCAAAACTGTCCTTAACATAAATTGCTACCCCCCCCCTCCCCTATTTGGTCTATCAGACCTATAAACAGTATAACCATCAATATCTATGGCATTATCTGAAACTGTTTTTTAAGCCATGTTTCAGATATTACTATAACATCAGCACTGGTATTTTTTGCCCAGATACGCACCAAATCAAACTTAGGAAGCAGGCTTCTCACATTCATATGAATAAAACCTAGTCCTGATCTAGATTTAGAATCAGCAGGAACTTTGAACGTTAGGGAAGTGTCATTAAAATGACCAGGATTTGGTAATACATTTCCTGATATAAGTAACATGAGAACTATAAAACTCTGACGCCTAACTGTTTCACTTACATTTCCAGCAGAAAAATTCAAACAAGTGGAATAGTTGAAGACGCTGGGCTCCTTATTTGTTTGAACAGAAACTATAGAGTCCTCGTACACAAAGTTTGAAAGCAGTGACTTCAAACGGCAGTCTGAGAGGACGTTAAAGTTTGTATATATATATATAAAATCAACCACAATTTTATTAGTCAGTTAGTCGGAGGACAAAAAAAAACTCCACAGGAAGTGGAAATCACACAGGCTGTGACGGACAGATCAATAACGGCAGGAAATCCAAACAGTCAATGACCTGGGGTGGGTGGAGGTGATTGTATGGGCTGTTTGGATGACGACACACATGCATTATATAATTGCTATATATTGCATTGCATAGAATGTGTGCTCGTCAACTAGTCTAAAATTAAGAAACCCCTACAACACAGTTAAATAAATAAATAAATAAATAAAAAAGATAACATAGGAACATTGTGTACAATTAAGATAGGCTAATTAATTTATTTTCCAATATCCAAATATGATACTAAATACCACAGGGAAAAGGGCTTCTATTTGTGACGTGCTGTCTTTGCATTTAAACATTGTACATTTTAAACAGGACACGCATTAGCTGAATAAATGTTAGCCAATACAAACATATTTATAGAAAACAGTTGACAATGAATAGACAGGAGTCCAATAATAGCATAACGAATCACTTATTCTAAAAATAATATAAAGTATAAGTTCCGAATCCGACATATAATGAGGGCTGTGTTAACAGTAAAACGTTCGTCATTTAACGAATTTTAAAAACAGGGATGGATAATACAAAACGCTTTTTGACAAAAAAATCAAGCAAGAACAAAATTTAAACTTAGCCCGTCAATTTTCATTTTACAATTATCTTCTCTCTCTCTCTGTGCGCGCGTCGTGTTTTTTGTGAGAGCTTGCGCAGCACTGAGACATTGGTACTTTTTTTTTTATCCATAAGTAACTAACGCGCTAGTTTTCATACAAAATAAATATATGTAACAATTAACACAATAACGTAACATACGTTTCTCAACAAGCGATTTTAATAGCGATATCAAGATTTATAGTTCAGCATTACTTGAGCATTTTATTATTTGCATGACTGAATGATGTCTTCCTCTTTTCTGAGTGACCATGAATAACTTAACGGAGTATTTTAAGATAATCCATGCAATCTGTGTGATCATCGAATCCATAAGATTAAGTTAACTCAACAATCAACTTTCCACATCGAGCCCAGGCCGTTTACCTTCAGGAGTCAGAAGTACTGTACTGTCCTCACTTATGAAATCAGTCAGACGACGGCCGCGGGAGAGGAAGGGGGATCGAGCGGGAATCTTTATTGGTGTCGATTTTCAGTCTCTTTTTAATGATAGGCCTTACGCATCTGTCAATCATCCCCGCTTGCTATTTGGGGATTGAACCCAGCGCTTTGATTGGTCGAACTTCTTTTGCTATTGCTTGATTTGAGGACAGCGCGTGCAGAGGTGTCACCAGGTTTTTGCGTAGTTAAGAGTGTCAAAACGTACCAGCGTACTTTGAAGTCAAAATGCGTGTAAGCTACGCAAAATGCGTACAGGTTGGCAGGTCTGGTTAAAGTGCTCCTAAAGGGTCTAATTTAGTCTTAGAAATGTGTAAAGAGTTCACCTTTGGAAGAAGGCCTCACAGCACTGGCTCCTGTAGGCATCTCTTCATCTGATGGTGGTCTGGGTCTCTTGGGTGGTGGCGGCATGTCATTCCCCTCGGTAGGAGGAAGTGCCACCTCTGCCGATGGTTCTATGGAAAATAATCTAAGTTCAACATTTTCAGAAAGATATACACTTTACTATAGAATGCTGACAATACACAATATGTTATGTCACACTTATGCACTAATTATTTAAAATCATTAAAGTACAATAAACCCTAAACCTGTGCAATTGTTCATTATTGCAAGTATAATTGAACTACATCTTTCCAGCAGACATTTAATCAAACATAAGCTCAAGTAAACTGAGTATTTAACCATTTTATTTCATGTCTTAATCATCTGACATAATTCGTTTTGTGCCATGACACAACCAACAAGAGAAGAGAGCGGATCAGCTAGTGTTTTACGACAAATTTACACGTTTCTCCTATGAAATATAATTTTTATGGTAGTAAACTCACAAAAAATATTCACTCCAGAATGAATGTTTAGTGTAAGACATGAATAATAGCTTGGAGGCATTTGATTCATTACACAATGAGCCATTTCGTCAAAAAAGCATTTGTTTAGCATACTGAAGCATCTTCTTTAAAAGGGTGGTAAAACACGATTTCACTTTTCTTACTTTAGTTAGTGTGTAATGTTGCTGTTTGAGCATAAACAACATCTGCAAAGTTAAACAAAGTTTAAAGCAAAGGGAGATATTTGCTTTTAAAGAAATCAATTTCTAAGAACTACAAAAAACGGCCAGTAGGGACTACACGACATTCCTGCGGGCTTGCTGACATCACTAAGCCCAATATTTACATAAACCCCTCCTCTGGTGAAGGATTCGCACAACGGCTAGTCCTGAAACTGTTGTCCTGAAAAGCTGTTTACGTGCCACAACCTTTAAGTATGATTTATTTTTCGTCATTGTGTTTTCCTGTAATAGTTCGTATTGTTAATTGTATGTTGTAGCAAGGAAGTAAACGAAGGACAACGCTGTTTGGCTCCACAAACGCTAACGTTAATTCATACTTATCCGACAAAAACATACAAATTTATGTTTAATATCACCAGCGCAGCAAACTTGGAATGTTCATGGTTGTTGTGTTGTCGTTTATGTGATCAGTGTAAATTATTCTTTGATTATAGCTTTTATGTATTGTTTATCTACATGCTTGTTTATCTACAGGCATGCTTAACATGGTTTTGTGTTTAAACATTGGCTTTACAACAGTAGCCAAATCAGTGTTTGTATTGGAATAATAGTTCAGGCGACAGATATTTAGCTACAATCGTTCTAAATATACAAAAGTAACAGTGTCATATAGCGATCTGCAGTCTTAAAAACATACCTTTCTGAAACGTCCTTTAACAGCCGTTCTTGAACATGTTCTGCTCGATCCTCTCCACTAACATTCTCTGGGTCTGATTCGGGCTCAAACTGGTAACTTTTGGCAATATTGATGCCGTTGTTTACTGAAGCACAAACTACCGGTAAAGATAAGGGGGCATGACGTTTCCGAAGAACGCGCACTTGGCGCTTAATGAATCACAACACACTGGTCTAGCTAACCAATCTGAGCCCATTGCGTATTTTGAAGGGAGGGGGCTTCATAGAACGCGGAAATCATCCGACCGTTTTTACAAGGAGGGACAGAGCAGTGTAGAATAATGGTTAAATATGTGAAAAATAATGCGAATTTTTTAAAACGAAGCATGAACACGTTACAGTGCACCCCACAAACACAATCAAGCCTTCGAAAAAAGGCGTTTTACCACTCCTTTAATGTTGGCTATGATGTTGGAACAATGTTTTTGTCTGTCAGGTCTTCACAAGTTACGTGACTGAAAACTATGAATAACTGCAAAATGTAGTAGTGTATTTTGACAGTAATACAAACCGTCAACAGTAGATGAACAGTGTCCCTCCTGTATGCTCCCGTCTTCCTCATCACAGTCAATAACTTTTTCTGTGGAAGTTCAAAGTACAGCTTAACAATGGTATATAATGGATCATAAACACGTGGTATATGAATAGATGGTAAACAGAAAATCAAACAAAAGTCAAATAAAATACCATACCATCAGGATCTATCCCAATTTCATCCAAGTTCTTGCCATGGAACTCAGCTAATCTTCCTTGCTCAAGAGCCATTAAAACTTTGCTGATCTTGGCAAGTTGCAGAGTCTTCTCAGGGAGTCGATAGAACTCACGATGGATTCTTATGTCGTGTCCAAGAAAGTTTGCCAGCTGGTCCATCTCGGTGTCAGTCATATTCAGCACTGTTGAAAGGGTTGCGGCATGCTTTCGCAGTCTTGTAGATGTCAGTGACTTGGGATACTTTGCGTCACATGCCTTTGCAAAGCCACGGAGGCAGTCTGACCCTCGAAAATGTGTCATGGCTTCTGGTCTTGCAAACAAATAGGAATTGTCTTTCAGAACCCCACAAGCCTCTCTCTGCTTAACAAGAAGTTCTAAGGCACATAGCATTTTTGAAGTCAGAAGAATTGGAACTGGTCGACCACGCTTTCCCCTGGTGATAACCCTTGTGAAGTGTCTGCAGAGTTTTTTTTCCACTTCAGAGAGTGCCCAGTCCACATCCTCATGTGGATCAGAAGTGTGTCTTGATTGAAATGCAGACAAAGGCATGCTCGAAACCTCTCCTTCCCTGCGGCGGTTAAAGAGAATCATCTGGGCTAGACACACCTTTGCCATCTCTATCCAGGCTTTGGTAGAGGGACTTTCAGAGAGTGTTTTGAACCACTTGTCTTGCACTTGATTGAGATATATATGCATTTTCTGGATGTCTTCAGTAAAGGGCATGATAGTGGGCACATTCCACTTTGCTTCACTGATGTTCCTCAATGCAGTAGCTGAGATCCTCTCGTTCCACTTATTCGCATGAACTTCAAGAAACTCACTGGCATTCTTAACTAGCTGTTTGTCATTTGATATTAATCCCTGAGCTTTTAAGAGTTTGCTCACTTTAACCAGGGAATTCCCAAGCTTGTTTGCAAGCGATGGAATCATGAACTTGTCCGTTTCACTGTCATATCCACACGTATACTTGACAGCTTTGACAGTCTCCATGTACTTCTTTGGATTTACACAATCTTCCATCGTTTTTAATGAGGTGACTCTCCTCGCCTTGTGAATCAACCTTCCCAATTCTCGCATCTTCTCCCGCACATACGGTTTATTTTTGGCTGATAGCCCTCCTTTGTTCAACAAGTGCTGCCCGATTGCAGTAATTACTCTGTCATTTTTTATTATATCTGTCATTGGGTCAGGATTCATGGCACTGATTACTCCCCACAGTCGTTTGGTCATGTTTAAAGGCACAGGCCCCGTGTATGTACACATGGACTGAACACGGTTTTTTCCTGGTTTGGGGGGGACTGACTGAGGTTTAAGTCTACAAGAACGCATATGTCGCCACAGGACCTTTCTTGTAAAAAGTCCTTGACAGTACGCACAATGCATGAAATCCTCTCCTTGCGCTTCTTTAGGTGGACGTTTAAATGGCACCAGTTCACCCTTTCCTGATTCCATAACAGCAGCATTGTGGGATTAGTTCCCTTTGTTGTTGGTAATAATCCAGCTGTTTTTTTCTTTCCTTTGAACCCTTTGGAAAACTTAGAGCTCTAGCCACATCAGTATTATTTGCATGTGAACTTTCTAGATGCCTTGCCATCTTAGCGTAAGGTTTGGAGCAATACAAGCAGAAATGTCTCTTGTTGTACACTCTACTGCCATCTCTTTTTTGGTATGCATTAACAACTACGCAGGCTATTGTGTTCTGACTTGAACTGGGTTCTTCTCCTGTTCCAGATGCTTCAGACGCAAGGCTGTGCATTTTGTCTGACGTTGTTGTGTCACAGTCAGGGGAACTCGCTGATCCAGATTCATCAATATCCAGTTCATCAAGAAGCTGACGTTTTGTTGGGTTTAGTGTAAGGCTAACATCACTGTCAGAAGTGGTATCTGGAACATAATCTGGTGTAGAATCAAAGAGCTCACCAGAATCTTTCATCTTAAAAAAATAAAATAAAAATAATAATAATTAGAAATAGGTAGAACTGCTGCATTTAATTAATTGATCAGTAAATTAACAGACATAAATTACCAACTATTGTGATAATCAGTGAACTGTTCAAGTATTTTGTCACATGAGATGATTTTCTGTTACTTACTGTATGTTATACTAAAGTTCTCAGTGTAATAAATCATTTTGGGCAGTTGATCTGACAAAAATAAGGACATCTGATGGGTAATGGGTTTAAAGTAAAGGTGATGCAAATTTTTGATTCTCTGATATTTTGTAGTCAAAATGATTTATCACATAAGAATATATATTACATTTCACTGAGTAATTGATAATGAGAATAAAATGTTGATGGCAGCTCTAAGCAACATAACTAATCAATAAAAAAATGACAATGGCTACGTTTACATGCAACCAAATAATCCATTAGTAATCAGATTGATGGCTCGATCAGACTGAAAAGCCTTCATATGTAAACACCTTAATCACATGTAAAGAGTGAGCAGAGCGAGCTTCCATAGGAATAAATTCAAATTATGAATGCCTGTGCAGCCGTGCACATTTTACTTTCGCTTTCAAATTAGTGATTTAAAAGAGAGGAGCAAAAGAGGGAAAAACTCCAACTAGTGCATGTAAACATAGCCATGGAGTCTTTTGTTGTGACTTGAGTCCTTACCATCATACTTTTAGTCCGTCTCAGTCTTGGTACAAAAATTTCCTTTTCATTTCGGAGGTGTATCATACTGTTATCTTTTTTCTTTTTACAGATTGTAAACGACATTTTACATTATTATAGTATTTGAAAAATTAAAAATAAAAAAGCTGATCAGAGTTCAGAGAGAGAGAAAAAAAAAATTATTCCTGTCCAGCAAACCTCGCTCACACACATCTGGATTAAAACCGGCTTCATGGGGACCTTTCACACACAACGTTATAGTTCCTTATGGGGACTAGTTTCATCAAATTCAACACACAAGTTTGACCTCAAACACTGACTGAAAGTGTGTTGTGGGGACGTCGTGAGTGTCCATTTTAAAGCAACAATTAATCCAGAAATAAATCCCTGTGAAGGATAAAACTGGCCCTAAATACTCAACTAGCACTAACCTACTGGACACATGTCGTTACACGGTTTAATTTACTAATTTACACCAGATACACATCAAAATATGCTTAAAAATCACTAAACCATGACAAAGAGAGACAGTAGACCTAAATCTTTAGTGATGAATGTGAACGTACCTGTTGAGGAGAGTTGATCTGAGCAGATTCATCATCCATCTGAGTCTCTGACTGGAGAGAAGGATCAGAAGCACTCGCTGCACTGGTTTTAATGGCAACGCTGGTTATCTGTAAGAGACAACATTCATAATGACAAGATATTAGAACATGGAAACACAAGAGAGAAATCTGAAGCAGATACCACAGGATTTCAGCATTTAAAAAATATTTAAAAAGTAAAACATTTCTTCATTTTACATAGTTAATCATTAGTTTATTTTGTGATTACATTTCACCCATTAGTTGCAATAAGGCCATTGTATGCCACACATAACTTGGGGAAAGAAAAGTGGTCTCAGACTGTACCACCTCATTCTTTAAATGTATACATTTTAGGAGTGGGGTAGAAACACTGACCTAAAACGTAACTTAACTTGGAATGTAGCTTCCTGAGATTTGGATATCATTTATAGACACAATTAGATTCATAGATTTCTAATAGATTCAAATTCTAATCTATTCAACCAACAACTTGCTTGACATGGTGCAACAATATGAGATATTCTGTACACAGTGTGCTTTGCAACATACTTGTGTTCTCCAAGGGTAGTCTTCTCCTCCATAATCATAGGCAATTTCTTCTCCTTCTTTAATGTCATCTAGGGCAAACAGACAAAGGTGAGGCTTTTCATTGACGTCAATTTTCTTCATCTTACAATTTGGATGTTTGTGGTCATCATTAACGATTCGCCCAAACGATCCATCTTCTCTTGAGGCATCAATACTTAAATATGAAAGCATGAGAAAACGATGAATACAAGTATTACAATATACCACCACAAATCAGTGTCTTTTTTACTATAGTTTAGCATAAGGAATATAGCTTTGGTGCAACTTGACTTCTTACCACCATGTTTTCCCTCGCCACTTGAAATCAAACATAAATGCAGCACAGGATGCGTGGTAGCGTTTTCTTCTCCTCTGCAGTTCTGCATCATTTATCAGATCTCCCCTGTACTCAACGACAAAATCACCTTTGCAAAAGGCAACCCTTGCGAATAGACCACGTCCTGCAAAATACAGAAAAACATTCTCACAAAAAATAAAATAAAATCTTATAAAGGATGCCAAATACACAAACAAGACATCAATAGTTGGCAGCAAATTTAAAATAAGCTGCAACCAGGGGTCTAATTAAATACTCAGAAGTTTTTCATTACATGTTCATAAGATTATGGTTAGGAGGACATGCATATGATGGTGAATATTGAATCACACCACCTTACCTTTCACTGCATTGATATACTTCACATCTAATTTGAATGTTTTGTCAGTCTTCGAAACAACATGATGCATGGCATCCTTAAGGGGGCTGATTCGTGGTGGCATTTCAAACTGAGAGAAACAAAATTGTAATAAATAACAGTGAGAAAATGGGGAGACATGCAGAATTCAACTAGTAGGCCTATGTTCAATAAGTAGATAAGAATGTCATTGTAATGTAACACTGCACTACAATGATATCTTGTGTATCAATGTAAGACAAGAAATCAGAACTCAAGGATATCACATTTATTTACTGCTAGCCTTGAGGGCATAAACTCAACATTTTCAATTAGGCTCTAATCTCTCACAAAACCAACATCTATATAATTCCAGGTAGCCTTGGCAATTAACTACTCATTTGAACCTTAAACTAACTAGGGTAAACGTACCTATTAAGCTCAAGTACCCATTAAGCGCACTACCATCTTGGAGCTCAGATTATAAAAAGAAACGGCAATGTATTATCCTATTTGATTTATTAACTAATTGATGTGTTTGTTACTACATACCTCCTGTAATTTTAAACCAATCAGACCATTGCACACTGAGATATGTCTATATATGTGTGCACACTGTCTGGTGGCCATTTTGAAAGCTGTCTGAAAACTTTAACCAGAAGAGGAGCCCTTCAAATGTGCATTTTTTGTATGTTTAAGCCTTTATTTTGGCTAAGTACATCTACTTATTGCAAAATTAAGAGATTAATGTTTAGACTTTTGCAGATTATAACCTGGAACCTGGATGTGGGAAATAATTAGTTAGATCTAAAAGATAGTTTTAGCAACATAGCCCAGATGCTACGAACATAGCCAGCTTACTAGCTGTATAAGACTGTGTGCTACACTAATATATTACTTCACAGGCATTAATGGCTTGTACTTTTAAATCCATAATATTATACTTTTACATTTTATTGATAGTCTGTGGTTTTAAACTGCTGTAATTTTTTAATAATTCATATTGTCACTACTGACAATCACACAGCTTTGCTGTGACATCAATTAGAAAAAGCATTTCATAGATAGTCAATAATAGTTGTTCATATTAAAATTGGTATAAACTTAATACATTACCTAGATTATTAATTTAGCTAAATATTTTCCTTAATTTCATTTATTAATTAAAAATAGTTTTTGCTATTAAGCACAGTGTGCTCCCTTTAAGCTCATCCACATTGAACGTCTATGTAAATACTTCATAATCAGACTTTAAATATTAACTGATGGTTATCACTATGTTAATCTTCAAAAAAAAAGATGAATAAACTTGTTTTCACAGTCTTAAGATGACAAAAGCTAGACGAAATGTTGCAATGAGTTTGGATGACACGTCACTATGAATAGGATAGGCTACCTGATCAAATTGAATGCCTTGTTGCTTGATATTAGTGTTCTGGTTTTTTTTTTTGTGATTGACTCTTAACCTTCAAATAAAACTTTTTTCAATTATTCCTTAAAAAGGTTGTTTAAAATAAACAAGAATTTTTAATAAAACTTGTTGTGAGCTTATTGGGAACAGGGGTGTGCTTAAAGGGTACAAAATGTACCCATTAAGCACAGCCAGACTTTTTATATTTAATTATGTACATCTTAATTGAAATACTTTTGTCATTTAAAATAAAATGAAATATTATAGTTTGAGAGATCAATATTTTATTTTAAAATAAATTCTTGTACTAAAACCAATATCTTGTGCACTAAAAATGTCTCGATGTAGATTTTGGTGAGCTTAATAGGTACGTTTACCCTACTCTTTTGAACGATCTCACCATACAAACCCCAGTTTATTTTAACTAATGTCATAATTAAAACGAATTTTATTCATTTAAAGTTACTTACCATTTCAGTGTTTTTATTTTTATTTTAGCCTACTTAATTTCTCTGTTAACGCACTTTGGTCAAGATCTGTGGCTTGTATATTTTGCCAATGAGTTCACTTAAATGTAAAAACAATTACTGAAATTTTATTCTTTATATCAATACTAAAAGTCAAACACAAGTGCGATAATCTTCCCCCTCATCCTGTCCTGACAAGTAATATAACATATCTGTAATTTAAAGTATAAAATAATCCACCGTCCAGCACTAACGCGAACTAGACAGAAACAAACTTAATAACCAAGTTCCTCCATTAGCAATCAGTCAGACTAAACACCTGACAACACTTTTCAGTTGAAATTAATTACTTAGCATTAGCCTACATTGTATAATTTTGTGATCGCTAACATTACATTGATCGATTTTGTGATTGGATAAACACAAAAAACATGTCAGGCCACACTTAGCCTCAACAATTAGCACTAACTAGCTAGCCCGCTGCCTAATCTAATTAACCTAAAATAACTGGTTTCATACATATGTGCTTAACTTACCTTGAGCTTCACTTTTATCCTCTGCAGAAGTTTAGATCCTTAGTTGGCATCTCCAGTAAATAATCTTCTTCTTTGTCTTCTGTGTGAAGTATCAATTTAACACTTATTTTCATTTTGCTGTTGAATTCCTTCCTAACGAGGACCGGGAAGTGGGCGGTACTCAACCATAATTGGAAAATGTGTGTGTGGAGAAGTGAGTGCATTACCAGCCAAAAATGTTTGGGGGCGCAGCTGAGCACACACTTCACACACTCACACTACCTCATAATCGTGTGTTATGGGCCAATGCTGAAACTCCGCCCAGCACCTTCAGAATAGTTCCTCTATTCAATTCAATGGGTCATCCTTATGGGGACCTGATTTTTGGTCCCCACAACGCAAGAGGTCCCCATTACATGACTGTGTAAACAGATTCTTGTCCCCACAACATGATAATTACCAACTCACACACACACACACACACATCCTTGTCTTTGTGGCATTGTGTGGCCGCCTGACAGGATCATGCATTCTGGGAACCACCCTTTCTGAAGGTTTTACAGCAGCAAAACAAATCAGGAAGCATGCTGGAGTGATCATAAACACAGATGTCACATCAAATGATGATTCAGACCAAGTAGAGTTCAGTGACCTGACTAGGAACCGCTTCCTGGGGACTTGTCAGGTATTTAGTTATTAATGTGGTCCACATATACACACTATCTGGTTTTTCAGTCTTCTGGGTACCACTTGACACACATTCAGGTTAAACTTACTTTGAGAGCCAATTACAACATGTGCCAAGATATTTGCTGGAGCATAATTTCTGGCAAAATTGGTGTTATGTAGTTGTACAACCTAATTATATTATATAGTGGTAAGGTTAAAAAGGTTGGCCGTTAGAGTATTATTATATTATTAGTCAACATGCTGTTGTGTAGTTGCTAAGTGCAACCGAAGTAAACTGTTTCCATACACCCTTTGTCAGAAAATAAGTCCCTTTCTTCAGCATGTCTGAGCTCGTTTTGTGATTAGCAATAGTGCAATATGAAGCCTTGTAACATAAAGGTCACAATTAAGGTCAGCATTTTACAGGACACAAATCCCAACGAATAGTAACAACAATAGACTGACTGCAAAATTTTAATTTCAACTGCTGGAATATTGAGTCATCTTAACTCCATTAAACACTCACAGGCTCTTTTACAAGCAACATCTTAAATGGTTAGTTCACCCATAAATGAAAATCCTGTCTGTTATTACTCTCCCTCTTGTTGTTCCAACCCCGTAAGACCTTCGTTCATCTTCAGAACACAAATGAAGATATTTTTGATTAAATCTGAGAGCTGGATCACTCTCTATCTCAAACCCTTAGGCTTCTAAGGGTTTGAAACTTGCCAGCCCAGAAAAGTTATTAAAGAAATCATTAATATAGTCCAAGTGACTACAGTGGCCCAATCTTAAGTTTATCAAGCGACAAGAATACTTTTTGTGCGCAAAAAACCCCAGACTTTATTCCACTATTCATTTCCTTCTGTCTGGGGCTCGAGTGAGTTCATGTAGTGTAACATCGTAGCGCTTCTGTGTTATACATCACACACATGACCAGCGTCGGCCAATAGTGAGCCTACGTGTGATGTATAACACAGAAGCGCTACGATGTTACATCGATGTTACTTTTCTGGGCTGGCAAATAAATAATTGAGATATCTAAAAAGTTAACCTTTATCCCTCTTTTGGGACTTGCTCTCACTGACATCTGGCACTGCTGTGTCATTCTCTTCCCTCGGAGTAGTTGTAACCTGACTCTCTGAAAACCAGAAAAACACAAAATAGAGAAAATAACAATTAAGACGTATTAGTCATACAACAGTATATTAGAGATGGCCCAAGCGGATCCTAAATATATAATCGGTATCAAAGCCAATCTGGGCATTTTTTTTATGGAGATTTCAAACTCTGACACTTTCATAACTGTACTGTGTTTGTTGACTGAACTCTGTTTTGTCCACTACAGTCTGCTAGTGATGCAAAAGTGAACAAATGTATGTGAAAAATTCACATTCACAATTTGGGCGAATGACATTCTCCAAGTTAATCATTCATATTACATCAGTAATTACAGTTAATCAAAATAGCTGTTTCCCATTGTTTCAGATACATATTTAATCAATATTTAGGTAAAAGTATCAGATTGGACTAGATATTAGCAGATAATATTTAAGAGAAAAAATACTTTTTTGGGACATCCATATAGTAAATCAACATTTGTGGTTATCCATTAACACATAAACATGGTCAGAATTAGGATCATATGTAAAATACGTACCTGACTCTGACTCGCGTTCGCTGTCCAAGAGCACATTTTCTGTGAAGGGTTGGGGGGGGGGGGTAAAAGGGAAAAGAATGACTTTTAGTGAAAGCCCAATGTAATTCATTCGATCCTGACACGCTCCCAATTACGCCAAAGAAATACATGTATGAGACATGAAGTGTTCATGTTGAATTCTGTGAAGAAAAATTAAATAAGTAGGGCTTTCAAAGTTAACGTGATAACGAATTAACGCAAATTTCTTTTAAAGGCACAATTCTTTTTGTATACATGTACGTTTTTTGTCCTCCGCCTGGTTGGGTGGTGAGTTTGTGTTGCTGTCAAGCAAAAGTATTTCTTATATGATTACTCGACAAATCTATGTAATAATCTATAGAATACTCGATTACTAAAATTATTTTAGCTGCAGCCCCACACTTGATTAATGCATGTGCGTTCAGTAATTATGACCGTCGAAGAGGTGCAGCAGTACCGCTGTGTATGGCGAGCAGAAACAAAACTCCTTAAGCAGAAATGGGCCAGTTCACACCAAAGATTCGTGACTTGCAACTCCCGTCAACGTACCAGTCTGCAACTTTCTAAAACCTACACTGCTGCAACAGTACCAGACAGCGTATCGTTTCCATAGCAACGACTCGGACCGTGGCTTTTTGTATAGAATCAGAAACAGAGTTTGTGTGCAAGATAACTTTGTGACTCTTTTGACAAGCTGAATTGCTGTTGAAACAGGTCACATCTTTGTTCTAAAACCAGCTGCTAGCAACTCGACAAGCAGAAACAAAAACATGTCATGTTGAAAGAAATCCCTTTAAGGTACATTTAGAACATAAAAAAATGCACTATTAATCTGCGAATAATCGTGAGTGAACTATGGACAATAAATATTTTAAGTAATTGACAGTCCTAATAATAAGTACCTTCGGGATCAATGTTAATGTCATCCAGTGTCTTGCCCTTGAATTCTGCCAGGCGTCCCTGATCCAGAGCCATGAGGACTTTGCTAATTTTTGCAAGTTGGAGGGTGCCTTCAGGAAGTCTGTAGAACTGCCGGTGCACTCTAACGTCATGGCCAAGAAAATCCGCTAACTGATCCAGCTCTGTATTACTGAGGTTAAGAACTTGAGACACTGTTCCTGTTTGTTTGCGTAGTTTTGTAGAAGTGAGACTTTCAGGACTTTTTGCACCACAGACCTTGGCAAAGTGTCGAAGGCAATCAGACCCACGGTAACAGGTCAAAGCCGATGGTCTTGCAAATAGGTATACATTCTCTCGAGGAACCTCACATTCCTGCCGTGTGCCGACAAGCAGATCCAGTCCTTGCTTCATCACTGGGGTCAAAAGCACAGGAACTTTTCTTCCCCTTTTTCCTCTTATCTCAATCCTGCTGAAATGCTGACAGAGTTTCTTCTCTAGATCTGAGAGGGCTTCATTCACATCTTCATGTGGGTCTGATGGATTTTGACATACATATGCAGAAAGGGTCATTTTTGACACCTCCCCAGCTCTTCGTCGATTGAACAAAATTACTTGTGCCAAAATGACCTTTGCCAGTTTTGCCCACATCTGGGGGGATACCTCTGTAGACAGTTTACTGTGAAGATCTTGTTGTTGCACATCCAAATACGAATGGAGAGTCTGGACATCTTTTGTGAATGGAAGCAACAGAGGAGTATTCCACTTAGACTCCTGAAGTGTTCTCAGTGATGCGGCTGATATCAGTTCATTCCATCTAGTTTCATACACTCTGCGGAATGTACGAGCATCTTTTGCAGCACTGTAGTCGTTCTGTTGATTTGCATGGCTTTCAAGAAGCATTGAAATCTTTGTCAAGTTGTGTCCAATTTTGAGAGCTAGACTTGGGCACCTGTATGCATGGGTTTTACTGTCATAGCCTGCTAGGTGTTTTACTGATTCCACAACTTGCATAAAATTGGCAGGTTTGATGTGATCTTTAATGGTCTTCAAGGAAGTGGTTTTTCTTGAGCATATCAGAAGCCTTCCTAGCTCTCAGTTTCTAACGGATGTATTCATGTATGCCAACATCCTATCCAAGCCTGTTATACAAAAGCTCACCATACTCCATGATACAGACATCTGATTTCAGTACAGAATAAACTTCATCTTGAACCATGTTGTTTAGCAGCTGCCAAAATTCCACCTTGACACCAGGTGGTGGAGGTACAGCAAATGCGCAGAGGGCCTGGACACGAGTTTTGCCAGGTTTTTGTGGAACACTCGGCTTGAACTTGCAGGTCATCATGTGCCGCCAAAGAACGTTCTTTGTGAAGAAACCATGACAATGTATACAATGCAGGAAATTCTGTGCTTGACAATCCTTCCTTGGTTGCTTGCGAGGAACAAGATTTCCAACACCAGCATTTAATACATCCACATTGTGTGCAAAGTTGCCCCTGTTTCTCAAATATTCCATATGCATTCGTCTTTCTTTGGAGCCTTTTGGAAAGGACAGAGCCTGTGCAACCTCTGGTTTATCTTTATGAGCACTCTCCAAATGCCTTGCCATTTTTATGAATCCCTCCCTACAGTACAAACAGTATTGTTTTTTGTTGTACATTCTTGACCCGTTCTCCTTTTTACAGACAGCAGATATGGAAAGTGATCCATCAGCTACTTCTTCTGTATGGAGGGAAGAGGCACTGTCAGGAATATCTTTCTCCAGATCAGGTGTTTTCTGTAATAGAGATTCAGGGTCTCCCTCTCCACTCCGTTTTGTTGAGTGACCACTACTTGCTTGTGTTGTAGGGTAGGATGCAAGTCTTGAACTGCTTGAACATTGCCTTTTACGTCTCATACCAGAGTTGCCCCCTCTTCTTGGAGGTGAGCGTCCTCTGTTAAGGATTTGCTTTGACAACACATCGTTCAGTTCTCGGATGTCAGCATACTTCCCTAGGATTGGAAATCTAAGCATGCTCTCTTTCTGATTGACTGGTTGAATGACTTCGCTTGTGTCTGTACCTTCAGATGAATCCTCACTACTGTGAGGAAAATATTCCTCTCCACTGCTGCCTGGGGTGAGGTCAAAAAGATCATCTGAAGTAAACTCAACCTTTCTGTTCATCTTCAGAAAAGAAAAAGTGAAGTCAAAGTCAGCACACTGATTAAACATTACTTTTCTGTTACGTACAAGATTCTAAGTATGTTAAGTATGTACATCCATCTTCTACATTTTGAGTTGCTTACCTGTATGCTTTTGGTCCTCCTCAGCCTTGGAATATAATCTCCGTCCTGGTGGGTGAGGCTTAGTTCGAACTCAGAAGTCGGGCACCATGTCTAGAGTGTTGAAAAATATGTAATTAACATTTAAACCCAAGGACAAGGGAAAAATAGGTACTGAAAGCAGAACCAATAATGTCTGAGCTTACTGATACTATATTTCGGTACCCATTCCTGTACAGATACATATAACAATACCCGGCAGCTTGAATTAAACTGGTCATGATTTGTGCTTGGACTCTGAGATTCATCAGAATGTGTGTAGTCCACCAGGGAAGGATTCATTCCAACTTTGTTCATTGAAGGTAAGGGTTCTGGATCGTGTGGGCACTATAGAACATCAAAGAAAGACATAAGATATTAATGACAACACACATACATAAATGTATACCTATGTACATCAAATGGTATTTCAAAAACACTGGATACTCACACTTAATCTTCATAGTTTTCAATAAAACAGACATGTGGCATAAAAATGGTTTAAATATATAGCAAGGACAATACTGCACTTTTAGAAGTGGAAATGACTAGGGCTGAACCTGAATATTTCATTGTTAGGTAAACATTAGATTTTCAAATTGAGATTCAAATATGGGGGGGGGGGGTTACGCGTGCCTGACATCCGCTCACAGCAGTGAACGTAACGCTCCAGTTCACATCAAAGGGAAAACAAAATGAAGTCCTCAGTTGTGTTAAATGCTTAATTTCATTACAGATCAAAACCGTCATATTGCCTACATTTTAACATTAATCAATAGGCCAAACTGTAGACTTCAACAATATAAATGAACACATTTAAATAATTATATTAGGCCGAATGTAGAGGAAGAGCATTTACTTGCTATAATAAAAGTTAAAAGAGAATTATGCATAACGTATTGTTTAGTTAAGTGTTAAGGATCCCGTCTGCTCTCCACCTGGACCTCTGCCCAGCTAAACTATTCCCGAATTCTGCTCTGGATCTACTGGATCAGACCCGCTCACTCTGGACTCTCAGCTACGGTTACCCCTGCTCTGAACAGCAGCCACCAACCCGGTTCGGCATGCATCTATTTTCACTCTGCCTCGCTCTTCACCTGCACAATATTAGATCCTTTTAATCCTGCAATAAATATTCCTCTTTTGTAACTAATCCCATTCTTAGTCCTGCACTTGGGTCTGCTAGCCTTGCCATAACAAAGTTTTGGTAATAATCACTTAGTTTGCCTTGCTATGAGAATAAATAAAACGAGCGCTCTCTCTTTTTCTCTTTCTCACACACACACACACACACACACACACACACACACACACACAGAATTACGCACCCATGCCTGCCATAATCTCTCTCTCATCCAATTCTCTTTCACTTATGTCACTGGCAGAACCTCCTGGGCATTTATCATTCTTCTGCTGTTATATCTATTAAATACGTAGCTGTAGCTGGCGAAATGACAGCCTGCTTTTAACAGACGTTTAAACGGGACCACTGACAAAAGCACAGATGTTATTCAAAAAAGACAAAAATATAACTGCAGGACAGCTACCTGTGAAAAGTAGGTGCATGATGGGATTTCATATCGTTTGTCCAGTGCATTCAGACGCTTCCTGAAGCCTTCTCTTTCTACTGTGTAAATGGGCATATCTTTGGCCAAATAGAATGTAAAAGCATAAGTGATTTCATTATGTCCCTTTGAACTTGCATCTAAAACTAGGAAAAGAACTTGCTAGTGATGTTTATTTGGCTAGCTCTGGGATATTAACAGCGACAGCTTTGAAGAGTTTTTGTTGGAATGGTATTACTAAAGTCTGAACCAGTGAAAGACCGTAAAAGGGAGAAACTAGTACCTGTGTCTTGAAGCTGGATGACCTCTGAGGAGTCTGCTCGGTTGTTCTGAAGATGTCAGCCTCAAAAGACTCCGTGGCATCCGATTGTTTGTCCTCCTGAAGAGTGAGTTAAACATTATTGAGTAGATGGTCAGCAGTAGCATTACTTTTACATTTAGCAGACGCTTTTATCCAAAGCGACTTACAAATGTGGACAATTGAAGCATTTAAAAACAACAAGAGAGCAATGATAAACCAGTGCTATAACAAGTCTCAGTTAGCTTAAATGCAGTACATGTAGCAAGGGCTCTTAAATAATATAATAAATAAAAAGAAAACCGATAGAATAGAAAAAGAATAGAGCAAGCTAGTGTTAGAGGTATTTTTTTATATAAATGTACAATAAATGAAAAGAAAATAGAATACAAAAAGATAAGAAAGATAGTTAGATTTTTTTTTTTTTTTTAGAATAAAATAGTGTAGAATAGTCTGTGCTAAAGTTAGAGGATCAAATAAAGATGGACGAGATTGAGTTGGGGAGGTCATTCCACCAGTAGGGAACATTTAAGTGAGTGAAAGTGAAGTGACATTCAGCCAAGTATGGTGACCCATACTCAGAATTCGTGCTCTGCATTTAACCCATCCGAAATGCACACACACAGAGCAGTGAACACACACACACTGTGAGCACACACCCAGAGCAGTGGGCAGCCATTTATGCTGCAGCGCCCAGGGAGCAGTTGGGGGTTCAATGCCTTGCTCAAGGGCACCTAAGTTGTGGTATTGAAGGTGAAGAGAGAACTGTACATGCACTCCCCCCACCCACAATTCCTGCCGGCCCGGGACTCGAACTCACAACCTTTTGATTGGGAGTCCAACTCTCTAACCATTAGGCCACGACTTCCCACACGACTTCCCACGACTTCCCAAGTTAATTTAAAAGTCCGTAAATGTGACTGTGCTTTTTTGGGATTAACAAGTGACGTTCACTTGCAGAACGCAAGCTTCTAGAGGGCACATAAGTCTGAAGTAACAAATTTAGGTAAATGGGTGCAGAGCCAGTGGTAATTTTGTAGGCAAACATCAATGCCTTAAATTTTATGCGAGCAGCTATTAAAAAAGCCAGTGCAAATTGATAATTAAAAATTAAATTTAATTAAAAATTAATTTTGCTGCCACGTTTTGGATTAATTGTAAAGGTTTGATAGAACTGGCTGGAAGACCTGCCAAGAGAGCATTGCAATAGTCCAGCCTGGGCAGAACAAGAGCTTGAACAAGGAGTTGTGCAGCATGTTCAGAAAGAAAGGGTTTGATCTTCTTGATGTTGAATAAAGCAAATCTTCAGGACCGGACAGTTTAAGCAATGTGGTCTGAGAAAGTCAGCTGATCATCAATCATAACTCCAAGGCTTCTGGTTGTTTTTGAAGGAGTTATGGTTGATGTGCCTAACTTGATGGTGAAATTGTGATGAAACGATGGGTTTGCTGGAATCACAAGCAGTTCTGTCTTGGCAAGGTGATGGTCTTTCATCCAGGAAGAAATATCTGTTAGACAAGCTGAGATGCGAGTAGCTACCGTAGGATCCTCAGAATGGAATGAGAGGTAGAGTTGAGTGTCATCAGCATAGCAGTGGTATGAAAAGCCATGTTTCTGAATGACAGAACCTAATGATGCCATGTAGAGAAGAGAAGTGGTCCAAGAACTGAGCCCTGAGGCACCCCAGTAGATAGATGTTGTGACTTGGACACCTCACCTCTCCAAGATACTTTGAAGGACCTATCTGATAGGTAAGACTCAAACCATTGAAGTGTGGTTCTTGAGATAACCTTTGCCAGTAGGGTTGATAGAAGGATCTGGTGGTTAAGCGTGTCAAAAGCAGCGGACAGATCAAGCAGGATAAGATTTGGATCCCGCTCTTGCCAGCCTTAGGGCTTCAACAATTTCCACTTCTGAAGCCAGATTGGTTGCTGTCAAGGAGGCTGTTCTGTGTGAGAAAGGCAGAGACTTGGTTGAACACAGCTCGTTCAAGGGTTTTTACAATGAAAGGAAGAAGGGAAACTGGTCTGTAGTTCTCTAAAAGAGATGGGTTAAGGGTGGGTTTCTTAAGTAGTGGAGTTATACGTGCCTGTCTAAATGATGAAGGAAAAACACCAGTGTGGAGGGATGTGTTAATGATGTGAGTGAGTGCAGGTACAACTGCAGGAGAAATGGCTTGAAGGAGATGAGATGGAATAGGATCAAGCGGGCAAGTTGTAGGGTGATTAGAAAGGATGAGTTTGGAGACTTCTGCCTCAGAGAGTGAAGAGAAGGTTGTGAATGAGTGTATGTTTGCTGGTAATATGAGCTTGACGGATTGTGAGTGGAAAATTGTGAACTGATGTTTTTAATTTTATTAACGAAAAACATGGCAAAGTCGTCAGCTATTAGAGATGAAGCAGGAGGGGGAGGAGGAGGACAAAGAAGTGAGGAAAATGTTTTAAAAAGCATGCAAGAGTTTGATGAATTGTTAATTTTGTTATGGTAGTATGTCATTTTAGCAGTGGACATTAGCAGAGAAGGAAGAGAGGAGTGACTGATACACATTAAGGTCAGTAGTATTTTTGGATTTGCACCACGCCCTTTCAGCAGCTCTAAGCTTAGAACATCAGATAACCAAGGGGCAGAAGGGGTGTTACAGGCTGGCCTGGAAGATAAGGGGCAAACAGTGTCTTAACAAGATGTAAGAGTGGAGCGGAAAGTATCAGTAGCACTGTTAGCATCAAAAGATGCTAATAGTTTAGGGGAAGGAAGCAAAGATGAAACCATTGCAGAAAGCCGGGAGGGTGAAAGTGTGCGTAGGTTATGTCGAAAGATGACATGTGGAGGGGTAAGTGATGTGTCAGGGACCATGCTGAGGTTAAGAGTGAGGAGGAAGTGATCCGACGTGTGCAGTGGAGTAACCAGAAGATGATCAGTAGAGCAGTGTCGTGTATAAATAAGGTCCAGTTGGTTGCCTGATTTGTGAGTAGCAGTAGTTGACACTCGGTTGAGATCAAAAGAGGCAAGCAGAGTGTGGAAATTAGGGTATAACCAGGGGAGTACCATCCTTAAGAAAAGGTTGAGAGTAACACATCTAATTCATCCAAAAAGTTACCTAGTGGTCCTGGGGGTCTATAGACAATTACAAAATGTATTTTAAGAGGGTAGGTAACAGTAACTGAATGAGATTCAAAGGAGCTGTTGATACCCAAAGATGGTAAAAAATTAAATTTCCAATTATTAGAGATGAGCAGACCAGTACCTCCACCTCTTCCAGTCAAACGGGGGGAGTGGGAAAATGAGAAATTATTGGAGAGTGCTGCAGGTGTAGCAGTGTCCTCTGGTTTGATCCAGGTCTCTGTTAGGGACATGAGATTAAACTTTGAATGACTAATAATAGAAGTAATGAAATCGGCTTTGTTTACGTCTGTGCAAACACAACATAAACACATGTGAGAGACAGGAGACATGCATGTGGTGGCAATGTTTACATGTGTCCTGTATCAGGCTAAATCCAAGTTACTTTTGATGGGTTCAAGTTGGCATAAAAATGGCTTCACAGGCAAGGATATTGTGGCTACTAAGATTGCACCTAAATCAACAATTTATAGGATCATCAAGAACTTCAAGAAAAGAGGTTCAATTCTTGTAAAGAAGACTTCAGGGCGTCCAAGAAAGTCCAGCAAGCGGCAGGATCGACTCCTAAAGAGGATTCAGCTGCAGGATCGGAGTGCCACCAGTGCAGAGCTTGCTCAGGAATGGCAGCAGGCAGGTGTGAGCGCATCTGCACGCACAGTGAGGACAAGACTTCTGGAAGATGGCCTGGTGTCAAGAAGGGCAGCAAAGAAGCCACTTCTCTCCAAAAAAAACATCAGGGACAGATTGGGACAGCACTATACTTTCTTCTGCAGAAAGTATAGTGAATGGACTGCTGAGGACTGGGGCAAAGTCATATTCTCCGATGAAGCCCCTTTCCGATTGTTTGGGGCATCTGGAAAAAGGCTTGTCTGGAGAAGAAAATGTGAGCGCTACCATCAGTCCTGTGTCATGCCAACAGTAAAGCATCCTGACACCATTCATGTGTGGGGTTGCTTCTCATCCAAGGGAGTGGGCTCACTCACAATTCTGCCCAAAAACACAGCCATGAATAAAGAATGGTACCAAAACACCCTCCAACAGCAACTTCTTCCAACAATCCAACAACAGTTTGGTGAAGAACAATGCATTTTCCAGCACGATGGAGCACCGTGCCATAAGGCAAAAGTGATAACTAAGTGGCTCGGGGACTAGAATGTTGAAATTTTGGGTCCATGGCCTGGAAACTCCCCAGATCTTAATCCCATTGAGAATTTGTGGTCAATCCTCAAGAGGCGGGTGGACAAACAAAAACCCACTAATTCTGACAAACTCCAAGAAGTGATTATGAAAGAATGGGTTGCTATCAGTCAGGATTTGGCCCAGAAGTTGATTGAGAGCATGCCCAGTCGAATTGCAGAGGTCCTGAAAAAGAAGGGCCAACACTGCAAATACTGACTCTTTGCATAAATGTCATGTAATTGTTGATAAAAGCCTTTGAAACGTATGAAGTGCTTGTAATTATATTTCAGTACATCACAGAAACAACTGAAACAAAGATCTAAAAGCAGTTTATCAGCAAACTTTTTGAAAACTAATATTTATGTAATTCTCAAACATTTTGGCCACGACTGTATGTTGCCTGCTATAAGAAAGCTGTAACCATTACAGTTGAGGAAGTAGTAACAGTGAAGTGTGGCAGGACTGAATTCACCTGTAGCCAACAGCTTGTATGACTTGGAGAAAGCAAACTGATCTCAAGTTCAATGACACATGTTGTAGAATGTATATGTTTAGACTTTAGAAGTTTCAATAATAGGTACAAAGGAACTGTGGTTGTGTTAGGACACTTGAGGTAAAATTTAAATTGATTTGGTCTTTTAGATGATGATTTGATGATTCAATCTTTTAAACATTGTTTACAAGTTATCCTGAACTAGGCAAAACTAATCTGAGGCAGAAATACCAGTATTGGTTTAAATATGGGTAAAATAAATATACCATTCTGACTTTTTTACAACAAAGCCAATATTCATAATCAGTTTTTACTGGAACAGCAACACATTTTTGACAAACCTGTTTCCTCCAAGGCCAATCAGTTCCACCATAGTCATATCTTATTTCTTCTCCTTCATTAATGTCCTTCAAAGCAAATAGGCAGAGGTGTGGTTTGCCCTCTGTTATGACCCTCTTCATTTTGCAGTTTGGATGCTTGTGGTCATCATTAACCAGTCGCC
>NW_026775061.1:0-2000 GCF_963082965.1 Carassius carassius
CCAAGCATGGTTACAGTGTGTTTTTTGACAAACTCTCATATGGTCATGTTACAAAGCACTCCCAGATGGTACAGTGTGCCCCACTTATGGGGCATGTTTTCACATTTCACTTCCCATTTTTGGGGTAAATGAAAAAAGTATTCACTGCAATTATGAAACAAAAAAGTTGATTTAAAATTTCATGGCATCAACACATCTCAAAAAAGTTGGGACAAGTGTTTACCACTGTGTGGCATCCCCTCTTCTTTTTATAACAGTCTGCAAACGTCTGGGGACTGAGGAGACATGTTGCTCAAGTTTAGGAATAGGAATGTTGTCCCATTCTTGTCTAATACAGGCTTCTAGTTGCTCAACTGTCTTAGGTCTTCTTTGTCGAATCTTCCTCTTCATGATGCGCCAAATGTTTTCTACGGGTGAAAGATCTGGACTTGTTTCTGGATCATGTTTAGAGATGGCTTCTTTTTTGACCTATAGAGTTTCGGCCGGCAACGGCGAATGGCACGTTGGATTGTGTTCACCAACAATGTTTTCTGGAAGTATTCCTGAGCCCATGTTGTGATTTCCATTACAGTAGCATTCCTGTATGTGATGCAGTGCCGTTTAAGGGCCCGAAGATCACAGGCATCCAGTATGGTTTTCTGACCTTGACCCTTACGCACAGAGATTGTTCCAGATTCTCTGAATCTTTGGATGATATTATGCACTGTAGATGATGATAACTTCAAACTCTTTGCAATTTTTCTCTGAAAAAGTCCTTTCTGATATTGCTCCACAAAATTTTTTACTGCTGCAGCATTGGGAGAATTGGTGATCCTCTGCCCATCTTGACTTCTGAGAGACACTGCCACTCTGAGAGGCTCTTTTTATACCCAATCATGTTGCCAATTGACCTAACAAGTTGCAAATTGGTCCTCCAGCTGTTCCTTCTATGTACATTTAACTTTTCCAGCCTGTTCCAGCCTTTTCCATGGTCACTGAGTCTGTACATGGTCAGGACTTTTCTTATTTTCTTTTTTTTTTCTTTCTTTAAAGTGAAAGTGACGTGACATACAGCCAAGTATGGTGACCCATACTCAGAATTCGTGCTCTGCATTTGACCCATCCAAAGTGCACACACACAAAGCAGTAAACACACACACACTGTGAACACACACACCCAGAGCAGTGGGAAGCCATTTATGCTGCGGCGCCCGGGGTGGCAGTTGTGGGTCGTTGGTTCCGAGGTATGTGTCATTTTTAGTGTGTTCTAAGGGCAAGTTGTTTAATTTAAAACTGTGATGTTGGTTTTTGTAACTGGCCCTTTTTTGGAATATCATAATTAAAGTCTTTTTAAGGTTAACTGACAAGGTCCACGTCTGACAGAAGGTGTGCAGGAGGTCCAGGTGCTGCTGTAGACCCTCTTTTGTGGGTGACAGCAGTACTAGATCATCCGCAAACAGAAGACATTTAACTTCAGTGTCTAGGACGGTAAGAACGGGTGCTGGGGACTGTTCTAGAGCTCTTGCTAGTTCATTGATGTAGATATCGAATAGTGTAGGGCTTAAGCTACAGCCCAGTCTCACACCACGACTCTGGGGGAGGAAATCTGTATGTTTGTTGCCAATTCTAACTGCAAATTTGTTATCAGTGTACATGGATTTGATTATGTACGCATTGGATTAACTGAAGTAAAAGCCCCTCATGCCAGATGGATTCAAAAGCTTTTCTAAAGTCAACAAACCATGAAAAGATTTTTCTTTTATTTTGTTTGGTTTCTTTGTCAATTAGGGTATGTAGAGTGTATATATGGTCTGATGTGCTGTATTTTGGTTGGAAGCTGATTTGACATTTACTCAGGACATTTCTGTCAGTAGGATAAAGAAGGAGTCTGATGTGTAGGATTTTACAGAAGAGTTTACCTAAATTGCAGTTTACACATATTCCTTGATAGTTATTACGGTCAAATTTGTCCCCGCTTTTATGAACTAGGGTGATGGGGCCTTGGTTCCAGGTGCTGGGAA